>NC_069500.1:497275522-497490522 GCF_027579735.1 Bombina bombina
AACCTCCTCCAGGACTTGCGCCCAGAATATTATTTGGCTGTGAACAGCGGTATTATATCACCAACCCCCATTATACAAAGAGTGTCTTCAAGATACGAATATAAAACTTTTAAAAGGAAGAAGTTTTCAACAACGGGACCGCACCATCTGATTGGACACGGAGTCCCCCAGCTGATGGTGACGTCATCGAGGATATCATCTTGTGAATTGAATACAAGTTGCTCGACACGGAGAAGGACTGTACCATCTGATTGGCTACCAAGTCCCCAGCTGACGGTGACGTCACCAAGAGTAAGTGGATTGGCCAGGTCCTGAGCACGTGGTACGCCACACGGAGCTAGCACAGGAAGAAAGGCTTTTGCGGTCTGTGCAAGTATGCTACCTTAGGATACCGGCTTATTCCAACTACAGCTCGAAATTGATTGTAGATTCTTCACGTTTTCATCTTTGGTGGGTGAGTGAACATACCGCTAGTTTCTAAAAGCTAAGATTTTATTTAAGCGCACTGGTATTGCTGGTTTTGACTTCATATTCAGACTCACAGATTGCCGGCTACGGGTATAAATACGCAGAGCGGACCCCTGCATTATGGCTTCTATGAACTCTTGTGAGTTATGAACTATTCCAGCTACGTTAGTACCATTAGCAATACAATTATTTTGCTAAAATTCATACAGACACCACGTTCCTAAGACTGGTTAGCCAGTCTATTTGTTTATTGATTTCCCCTCATTGGTGTCTTTTTATGAATAACAACTGGATAAAGGAGAAGATTTGTTAAAAGGACATTTCATTTTGGTATATATTTTTCCCATGGACTGTAATTATATTTGTTAGCACTTGCACTTACATAGTATAAGCTCTCATTATAGCTATAGAGTGTGCATGAAGTCCCTTTAATTGTGTTTGACCAATACACCATGGAAAATACATATTCATTTAAGGACATAGATGAAGATAATCTGGACTGTCTAAACCTGGAAGATGTCTTTAATTGTGATTCTCCCAATATAAAACTGGGGGACTTATTTCAGGACTATGAGTACCTTAAACTAAAAGAACAAAAACTAAAATGGGATAAGTGGATCTTATCAAAGTATTTGGCATTAAAGATGGTACCTAGAGGCCTTAGGCTAAATAAATTTCCCACATATGATGTAAAGGATGAATTGTTTATAGCTAGATGGAATCAAGCCCTCTCTGATTGTTCTCTTACACTGATATCTTTATTAATTGAATACAAGGATACATTGTTGTGTGATGTTAAAAGTAAGATTAACAATATTGAGAATGAAATGTCAAGATTTTCTAACTGTGATATTTATGCTAAATTTGAACAGATTTTCAAAAACACCATAGAAGAGTCTAAAAAATTGGTTATACAGACAAAGCACACAAAATTTATTAGGGATCAAAAAGATTACTCCCTGGGTACTGTATATGTTTGGAGACGTAAACAGAGAAGTAAATCTTGGTTTAACCAAGAAGAGGATGACAATCTAACACCTAAAAATAAGAGTAATAAAAATAGAAACAAGAGAAGGCATTATAATAGACGCAATAAACAATCAGGAAATGAGGGAAACTCGAATCCTACAGAAAGTGCCAAAAAGGTCACTTTTTCGGACTCTGAGAATGAATGTAGTGATGAGGATAGATTTGCATCAAGTTTTGAATATGTTTCAGGAGATGATGCGAATTCTAGTAACGAAAGAGATGAGGTCCCAGACATGCCAGCAGCAATATGTGTACCAACCACCACACAAAAAGGTATTCTTAAGGGACACTCAGACCAAGGGACTAGACCCAAAACTAATGGCACCATAAGTAATCAAATCCAAACACATAAATCCACCCCTCAGGTTTTTCGCGAGGACCCCAAACAATTTCAGGGAGGGGGAAACAGGGAAGTTATAGACCCAATAAAGACAAAGAAAGGACAGACAGAACAGAAGAGATACACTTTGAGAGGGAAAAGTGCCAAAGTAAAGAAATACCAATAAATATGGTTATCAATATTTCCAACTACACACTATCCGATTTGGAAACTAGAGTACTTAATTTAGGCCTTGGTTTTGTTCCATCAAGAAAATTCAATCTTTTTCAAACCATACTTGATCTCAATAAATTAATAAGGGAATTAACATTAATTAAGTTCTTTAAGACTAACAATGAGTCCAATGTTGATAATTTGGTTCTTCCTCAGCAACAAATTGCATCAAACCCACAACTCTCTTTTGCTGACACTTGCACTCTTATTGATCTAGAAGATCTAAGTAGTATTAATCAAAGGGATGAGGCCTTACAAGTTAGCAAGGTTAGATCTAAAATGAAAAACAAATCAACTTTTTACACAACTAAAACTAGAGGTAAAATACTAGAAGTTTTCCATGAAAGAGTGGTAGATGACTTAACAGATTTATCTAACTCTGTAAATAAGAATGCTTCTAACTTGACCATAAAAGAGAGAGAAGCATTGTTAAAGCTACAAAACAACAAAGATATTGTGATCAGGCAGTCAGATAAAGGCGGGAGTGTGGTTGTAATGAATCAATCACACTATGTGGCAGAGGCCATGAGGCAACTTAATGATAGTGACACTTATATGGTCTTGTCTAATAATCCTACCAAACAGTACACCAGAGAACTGTCTCTTCTTTTGGATGAGGTGGTGGAGGAGGGTCTCATGGATCAGGACACAGCCAATTTTTGTCTGGTTACTGATCCTGTGACACCCATCTTCCACCACCTCCCAAAGGTACATAAGAGTCTTACTAATATCAAGGGGAGACCCATAGTGGCAGGTATTGGCTCTCTTTTAGAGCCATTGTCCAAATGGGTTGATGACTTATTACAACCCATGGTGACCCTATTACCTAGTTACATTAGAGATACATCACATGCCTTACAGAGGTTGGAGCCAGTGGTTTGGAGGGAGGAGTACAGTTGGTTGACAATTGATGTCGTATCACTGTACTCCTCGATTCCCCATACACAAGGTCTCCAAGCTATTGAATTTTATTTGAACCTTTTCTCTGATTTATCATTTGAATCCAAAGTTTTGGTAGTCAGGATTGTGAAATTTTTATTGGAACACAATTTTTTTTATGTTCCAAGGACGTTACTACCTCCAGAGGCGTGGCACCGCTATGGGGGCAAAGTTTGCCCCCTCATATGCCAACCTTTTTATGGGTTGGTGGGAGCGGTGCCATGTCTATGGAGGTAGTACCTCTGGATTTAATCACATTGTTTTGTACGTCCGCTTCATTGATGATTTGCTTATTGTTTGGTCTTCGGACCAACAATCAGCAAAAGAATTTGTTGAGCTACTAAATATCAATGAGGTGGGAATACAGTTCACATGTGAGTGGCAGAAAGAAACTGTTAATTTCCTGGATGTTACCCTTATAGGAGATATCCAGGAAGGCAGGGTCAATTCAGCCCTCTATCGGAAGCCTATCTCAGGCAACAATCTCCTTCATGCCCGCAGTTGCCATCCACGGCACGTTTTTAAAGGAATTGCTAAAAGTCAGTTCCTGCGGGCAAGAAGGAATTGTACGAAAGAAGATACTTTCCAGAGAGAGAGCAGAGATCTGAAATCAAGAATGCTCAAGAGGGGTTATCCCAGCAAAGTAATTGATAAGGCCTTCTTTGAAATTAAAGATGGAATAGAAACACATGAGTCACAAAAACAAACACAAAAACAAAAACAACACCAGTGTGATACAAAAAAACAATTGAGATTCATTACGTCATATTCCAATCAATATGATGAAGTATGTCGTATTATTAAAAACAACTTACCCATTCTTATGGGAGACAAACAACTGAAAGATGAAATAAAACAAGGGTGCATGTTTGTACCAAAACGAAATGTGACAATAGGGAATATTTTGGCTCCCAGTATGTTACAAACAGCAGGTACCTCTGGCTCATCTTGGTTAAAACATAATGGCACCTTTAAATGTGGAAGAAAAGTATGTACCTCTTGTGATCACATCAATATTTCTCCCACATTTAGATCCCATGTAACAGGTGAGGAGTTCCAAACTAGGGGATGCATAAATTGTAGGAGCAAATTTGTCATTTACATCATAGAATGCACCCAATGTAGGAGGCAATACACAGGTAGGACTACTAGGGAGGTAGGCAAACGTATAAAAGAACACCTGTCTTATATCTCTAGCAAAAAAACATGTTCGGCTCTTTCCACTCATTTTATTGAGTTTCATAATCAGGATGTCACAACTTTTAAATGGCAGGCCATTGAACAAATTGGCACACCACCAAGGGGTGGAGATAAGTTGTCCATCCTAAGCAAACAAGAAATCTATTGGATTTTTAAAACAAAGTGTCTTTTGCCTAATGGTTATAACTCAGAGTATGATGTTATTAACTACTGGCAAAAATAAACCATTATAATAGAATATCGTCCATTATTTCTACCCCACTGTAATTAAGTTGTTCTACTTATTGCAGTAAAGGATACTAGAAAATGGCGAGTTATAAGACACCTAAGTTAAACTACATATACTTAATTAATTTTTATTTTCCCCAATGGTTCTGATATTCATTCAATGGTCGCTCTTTTGCATAAGATAATACACATCCTTTATCCACAAATTTGTTCAGTTATTACATGACTGACAGATCCCTTTTTCATGATTTGTTAATTTTATTTGATTGTGATCTGTTTGTGGATAATATATGCCCTATGACCCAAAATTTAAATTGGGTTTAATATTTAATTAGGCATATAGTATGGATCTTATGTGTAGAATAGATAGTAACACTGTATGCATGCATATACAGGTGTATGCATATATAAGGGTATGTATGAGTGTGTATGTTTGTGTGTATGTATGTATATGCACTTGTGTGCGTATGCATGTATGCATACATATATATACACTTAAGATGTAGTTATTTCATATAACGTGTCCAGTCTTTTATACTGTGTTTTTTTGCTCTGCTTTGTTCAATTTCTAAAGTCATTGGCATCCCAAATATATATAATGTGTATATATGTTTATAATATTCGAGATCTAAGTTTTTATGTTAATTATTATTTGTATTATCTATCTTCATCTATTTGTTTACTCACTAAGTGTTAACTATCTACACAGAATGTTATTATGGTATGTATAGGGTTAAATTCTGAAGTCTTGTTGTTTTTAACCAATCAACATATAGTGTTAGACTTAAAAGGGTGCACCTCCCAACAGGTGTTATTCTATGATTACGGTCAATACGACCGAAACCGGTCAGAAGTTTTGTCTTCACTAACCCTGTGTTGCTGTATGTGGTCATCATACAATTTTAAAGGAATAAAGCTACAACTGATTTTCAAATTCTTGTTCTGGATATACTTCTTTGTTTTACGCTCAACAATATATTTGTAATAAAAAAGTAAACGAAGGGTACTTTCATTGATTAAAATCATTGCATTGCTAAAATGTATAAATAATCACCCTTTCAGTTTCTTATACATTCCACCGTTCCTCTGCCCGCAACATATAGTTGATTTCAGTGTAAAATGACAAATCCTGCTGTAGCCAATCATAAAGCACCCCCTTTGGCTTCCAGCAAAGTAAGTGCCTATCAGCTGACTTTGGATGCAACAATGAATATTGAGCATATTTTCAGAAAAGGAAGAAAGAAAAGAAACAAACAGTGAATGCTGAACACTTAAAGGGACAGTAAACACTTTGAGAATGTATAACAATATGTCTAATTATGCACAGTGAAACAACTTTACAATATACTGCCATTATTAATTTTACCCTGCTTAACTGTAAATTAACTAAATTGAGAATTGTCCAGTCCTGAAAACTGATCTGTATCTTATTTTCTGTCTGTTATTAATTATGAGGAAGCCAAACAATGGATATTTTGTTAACACAATGATAATGCCAAGTCCTGTCTTTTGCAGACTCAAGTCCTGATTGGCTCCTCCCCATAAGGAAAGTGGTGTGTGGAGTTTGATCATTTAAAACCAACTGTGGCAAACAAAGGATTAACCTGAATAATGTTTAGATTCTTCTGATATGTGTCTATTGGAAGATGGCAATTTTTTTTTTGTAATTACCAGGTGTTTACGGTCACCTGTAGAGAAGTTACCCTGAAGATGGTTGGTATATTGATGAGGTGAAGGTGCATATACTGCATCAATACTGGACCAATATCCAAACCAGATTTAACAAGCCAAGGGTCAGTAACAGTTCAATCAGTGCATCAAACTGGAGCTCAATACAGATTTAGTGTCAAAAAGTGAAATGTCAATAAAACGACAGGCAGTCAGTGCTCATAATAACACATTATACAGAAAGCACCTGATGTTCTGAATAAAATACACAGGATTGTAAGAAAACTGCAACAAGGCCTTGCATTGCAACAATAACTCTGCATCAAGCAGATGTAAAAACAACCCAATCCCACAAAACTGTAAACAAACTCAGGGATGCGCATAATAGAGAATTCAGCGATATGACGATGTAACACTATTTGTTTGTAATGAATTTGTTTACAAATTGTTAGTCATTTAGACTCACTATAAACTTTTGATACTTAAAATGACACCACAATAAAATAAAAAGTTCACTGGCATACACAGAGTTAATCTCGTCTTTATAATTTTTATAGGTTATATTCAGCTGTCATAAAGAAGCTGATAATGTTTTTAAACTTGCTGAGATAGAATAAAAAGATAATTTCCCCCCTTTGTTTTAAGTGCAGAAATAACCTTTTGTAGACAGAAACCACTGTAGTTAAGACATGGGTAGGGTTGATCGCAGTAGGGGTGATTCAGAGTTAGGGTTAACTGTTGTCAGGTCAAGTTCAAGATAATTAGGGATGGAGGGCCGGGTCAGGTGGGTCATGATTAGGGATCACTGAAGTGGTCACTGTTAGTGTAAGGGCTAATGGACATGTAAGTCGTTTAACAATTAGGGTGAACTGTAATTAGACTGGGTTGTGTATAGGGTTAGTTGCAGTGGGTTTTGGTGACATTTAGTGTTTATTATAGTGAGGCTGGTTATCGTTAATTTGGGTTGGCAGGGCTGTCAGTGGAGCCATGGTTCATTTTTATTGTAGGTTGCAGTTAGGGTTTATTGTGCTGGGGACACATACCAGTTAGCCTTTATTGCAGTGGGGGTGTCTGTGTGTTTGATTGCTGTAATACAGGTACTTATTTAATATAGGTACCAGTCTTATAGTGGCTGGGGATATAGCAACCAGTTATAAGGAATATCTGTTATTTAGTGACAAATACCTGATACATGATTCAGTTCTGAAAATGTAGCAGCTATGAAAAATCTTCTGCCAGTAGATTTATTATAGCAGCTCCGTAGCCATTATTATATATCGTTTCTATCAAGGCCCCACCAATTGTGTTGTAAGAATCCTGGGTAGGGAAATGTACTTGGCATGAAGTCATGGAGATGTAGAACAGTTGCATCCTCTGATTCTTCTTGTAATATATTTTGGATCTTGAAGGAGTCTGCTAAGGTTAGGGAAACATGCTAAAAAGTCACCCTATTGGCTTATATTTTTATTACTTTCATTAGTACTATAGAGCTGTTATTCATTAATTAGGAATTACACCTGTAGGTTATAATTTGTTGTGCCAAAACAATTTTGACATTTTCAAGATTGTCTTTTTGCAACTGTGTTTGTCTTGTGATCTATATTGCGAATACGTAAGATATAGAGCTATTTGTCAGTAGGTATGTCTGCTCCAATGAAAGCCTGTGCGCTGGGTTTTCATATGCAGCATGTATTGTGGCAATTTTATATTTCTGTCTGCAGTGTATACGTCTTTAATTTTAATAGCTGTACAGGATAATGTTGAATAGGAGCTGTGCCTCAGAGAGTGTGCATATAAAAAGATTGTGCATATCTTGATAATGAAATGGTGAACTGGAAAGTTGTTTAAAGTTGATTGCTCTATCTGAATCGTGACTTTTTGACTTTAGTGTATTTTTAAACACATCATGGGTTTGGTAGTCACTCTCCAGTGAGTTTCATTATGCAAGATACTGGCATAACAAAAAAACAACTCCAATCATTTACAGAACAAACAAATTAAATGGAAAAAAACTCTATAAAACTAGAAGAGAGTTAAAGATAAGTAAAATGAAAATAAAACGAGAAAAAAAAGTGAGACAACTTTGCCATAATAAAACAGACATGCAAATATTGTACAGTTAAAACATTAGCATAGCCCATTTTACAAGTGTGTTTATTCATTCTAGTGGGTGTCATTGTTTTTGCATTGCTAGTTTTTTGCGTTTGATGTGCATATATTGGGAACTTCACGCTAATATAGATAATAATGGCATGACAGTTTGTTCACTTGTTATTTTCCTTCATTAATTTCTCCATTTAAGAAACCTGACTTTATATCAAGCCTTAGGTGAAGTCTGGATGCTGTGATGCTCTGTAATGTCACAATGTTGCTGTATTTGACTACTAAGTTTAAATGACTCTGTGTAGTCTTCTCCATATGCCTATGCCCAGGGCCGCCACTAGAAATTTTGGGGCCCCTGACTTAACCATTGATCAGGGCCCCCCTCCTTTGACATGTGCAATTTTTGACCAAGTGACTAAATCGCATATGCACTTTATTCTTAAGTGTCTATTTAAATTGGAATTGTAGTAAAGGTATTAACATACACACACAGACACACTCATACACTGAAACAGACACTCACACATAAGGATTCACATATAGACACTCTAGCAGACACGCAAAGAAACACACTCAGACACAGACACTCAGCACTTGTTTACATTGCCCTGACAAGTAATGAGGTAAACTACAGTTTTGTGAAAAAAGGAGATTTAGAAAACAAAATATGGAATTCTGATTATCTTTTTGTAAAGGAAGATGCCAACTAAATGAGGACAACAGCATGCAGTGGCTGAAAGGAAGGGCCCTGAACTGCCTAAACAATAATTTAAAGGTTAAATGGTGGATTGGTGACTTCCGGAAAGGTCTCGTTAGTCTCAAAGTCTGTAGAAAGATGTGAATAATCAGTAGTAAGGTCAAAATGTCCTAAAAAGGAACAGACAATGTGTATGTGCATAGTGGTTTAGTGCACACTCAGAAATCCTCTCAAATGCTAATACTTTACTCCTTGTAATAACAATTCCCATGCTCAATTAGCACTCTGCTGTAGTACCCACTGGTGGTGGCTGCCAAAATGTAGGGGGCCCCCCTGGCCCATTAGGCCCCTGACAGGAGTCACCCCTGTCACCCCCTGATGGCGGCCCTGCCTATGCCACTATACCATTTTTAATTTGAGGTAATTTTTGAGAATCCACATAATATTTGTATGCATGCTTCAATTTCCATGTTAGCTACTTCTTTCCACTTGGCAGATTCTGTAGAAATAAGTTTGTCAAGTGCAGTCAATGAAGATGGTTCGCTGTTGATGCTGACTTTGCAAAGTCGAACAGACGTGGAGCTGGCACTTGTTTTCTCTCCAGATCAGTGTCTGGTAGCTGGCACTGGTATTCCATTTGCAGTTCAGCATCACATGACTACCCTGTTCCTCCTTGCTTAGTGCTCCCTTTCTTCTGTGTATTCTCTTTGCCTAGCATGAAGGTCTCCTGCTACAGCCTCTACCTGTGTAGTGGTTATATAGACAGGCCAAAGCCCAAGCAGGTCTTCTGTCTGTATCTGTGTCTCTCTCTGTGGATTTCAGGCAAGGGTTATGCCATTTGGCTTGCTCTCCTTCTCTGACATGAACAATACTTCACTGTCACTTTCCCCATCTTTTTATTCAGGATTTTGTAACACTTACATCCATTCTCATAGGGTCACAAAATAGCTACAGTATCCATCAATAAATGTTAGTACAAACTTATTATGCCCACAATCATTTGGTATAAATGTGACCACATATACCTGAGTGTTTGGTAAAGCCATGTATATGATTAGCATAAGGCTATGAACGAATTAAGCATATACTTTATGGGAAATGTGACCATGTTTCTATGTATCAGTTCCAGAGACTTTGTTGAACTCCTCCCCAGCTCTGCTTGAGGATAGAAAGTCTTGTCCTATCAGATGACATTCACATACACCTTCATCATGGTCCTCTTTACAAAGCTTTATGTGTATCTCTCTTGCCAAGCCATTCTTTTGTAGGTTAAAAATCACTTTTAGGTGTCTGTGTCCAAGTCATTTATGTCACAAATGGCTTGAGCAATTATTAACTGTTTTTCTTCCTGTTTGTGGAGAACAAAATTAACATTATTTTTAAAGCCTTGTGCATGCAAAAGTTCACTTTTTTGTTATTCTCATTTTATTGTGATTAAAGTTAACATTGTACCCCTATTTTGTTTAATGGTAAAGCACTAAGCATATTGTCTGTAAACTCAGGCAAGAAAATGTAATATCACACCTTGATATTATTCATCTTCATATCTTTGCTTATACAACACATTGCAGGGATTATTCCCCTAGTCATCATATAGCCTGTCTGATGTTATTAGATATGTTTACCTGATCTACAGAACTGTTGCCTAATATTTTGAAGAAATTAGAATCTTTGCACATATCAAATGTTGCACCTGATTCTCTTAACCAATTACTCATTCATCATTTTAGTTTATTGCGTGATTTGAATTTACAACACTCTGTGGATGTACCACAAATGCATTTCTAGTATGTCTTCTGCTGCCATTGTGCAGTCATTTCTTGCCATTATTACTAGATTTCAATATATTTTTTTTATTTAATTGCCTTCTTCAAAAATAAAACAGCTTATACTTTTTTCCTCTATTGTGCAAACTGCTCTGGGAAAAGGAAGTTTGTTTTTTAGGTTACGAAAACCAGTCTTTTTTACAGAGAGTGCTTGTGTTTCACCCCTACTGTATTTTCCACCTTTCTATTTCCCCTTCTTTTAAACTTGATGTAACGTATTTGACCAAGTTTAAAAAAAAACTTCAGTGAAGGTGGACATATTTTCTGTTTTTAGAATGCCTGGGACTATATCCCTTGGTATGATTTATTTTCAATGCAACAGCATAAGGGGTTGAAACTGATGATGGTTACACATAAAGTAAAATGGAAACAATGAGTCTGACCAATGGTCTGACTCAGGCCCTGATATTCAAAGGTTCTCCAGCTTGGAGAGAAATTGTAGTTCAGACTTCACAAAGGCGGAACTTACTGAATTTTCAAAAGATAAAGGGCGGAACTTTTCAGCACAGCAAGATCTCTCTCATTTAGGTATGTGAAGCAGAGACAAACCCAGTGCAATATAGCACTGCAGAATATGAGAGTTTTGTTACACTTACACGTTGTGCGTTGCATTTAATATTACTATACATTTCATTTAGGGTCCTTTCAGTATTATTGCATTTAAGCTTTCCTTTTTCTCATTTGTAATTTAATACATTAAAATGTTGATCTAGCAGTGATTTTTACACATTCTGATTATGCTTTGAAAGTGTCTATGTTACTTTATTAACTGAGGATCATACTTTGAATAAAATTACATTGCACTTTTTATTTTCTCCATTGTAAACTGACAGTTTCAGAAAGTAGGAGGGACAGTGTAGTTCCCTGGGCTGAACAGGGGAGTTACCAGGGTATGTCTGAAACTCTCTCTCCTGCCTTGTGAAATTTTCTAAGCATTTTAAACAAGCTGGTCTCACTGATTTGTCTTGCCAGCTGTTTGCAGGTGAAGTTTGCAGAAAATTAACAATACACTTATTTTAAAATAGTTTTTGATGCAATTGGAGCCTTTATATCAGCCCCTAGGGTTCTCCAGTTACCTTCTCTCTCCCATGTGAAATTTTGAATCCCAGAGAGCTTCATAGCTTTCTATCGGCAAGATTACGAGTTTTGAGCTATGAGCGGCTCAGTACTAACTTGCAAGTTATTGCCACCGCTCACCTAAGCGCTGCTATTACAGGTTTGCAAAAACCCGGCATTAGCAGGCAATATTGCAGCATTGAGCAAAATTTCCCCATAGACATCAATGGGGAGAGCCGGCTAAAAAAAAGCCTAACACCTGCAATAAAGGAGCATAAAGCTCCGTAACGCAGCCCCATTGATTCCTATGGGGAAAGAAAATTTATGTTTACACCTAACACCCTAACATAAACCCTGAGTTAAACACCCCTAATCTGCCGCCCCCGACATTGCCGCCACCTACATTACACTTATTAACCCCTAATCTGCCGCCCCGACATCGCCGCCACCTACATTACACTTATTAACCCCTAATCTGCCACCCCCGACATCGCCGCCACCTACCTACACTTATTAACCCCTAATCTGCCGCCCCAACGTCGCTGCCACTATACTAAAGTTATTAACCCCTAAACCTAACCCTAAGTCTAACCCTAACACACACTAACTTTAATATAATCAAAATAAATAAAAATAAAAATGACTATCATTAACTAAATAATAGTGAATGCCCATACAAATGCCCTTTTCAGGGCAATGGGGAGCTTATTATTTTTTAGATAGGATTTTATTTGGGGGGTTCTGGTTGTGTGGGTGGTAGGTTTTACTGTTGGGGGGTTGTTTGTATTCTTTTTATTACAGGTAAAAGAGCTGATTTCTTTGGGGCAATGTCCCGCAAAAGGCCCTTTTAAGGGCCATTGGTAGTTTATTGTAGGCTAGGTTTTTTTTTTTTTTTGATAGGGCTATTAGATTAGGTGTAATTAGTTTAAATATTTGATAATTTCTTTTTTATTTTGTGTAATTTAGTGTTTTTTTGTGTGTAATTTAGTTAATTGTAGTGTAAGGTTAGGTGTTAGTATAACTCAGGTTAGGTTTTATTTTACAGGTAAATTTGTATTTATTTTAGCTAGGTAGCTAGTAAATAGTTAATAACTATTTAGTAACTAATCTACCTAGTTAAAATAAATACAAACTTGCCTGTGAAAAAAAATTAAACCTAAGCTAGCTACAATGTAACTATTAGTTATATTGTAGCTAGCTTAGGGTTTATTTTACAGGTAAGTATTTAGTCTTAAATAGGTATTATTTAGTTAATGATAGTCATTTTTATTTAGATTTATTTTAATTATATTAAAGTTAGGGGTGCTAGGGTTAGACTTAGGGTTAGGTTTAGGGGTTAATAACTTTAGTATAGTGGCGGCGGATTTGGGTGCAGCAGATTAGGGGTTAAAAACAGTAATGTAGGTTCTGGCCATGTTAGGGACAGCAGATTAGGGGTTAATAATATTTAACTAGTGTTTGCGATGCGGGAGTGCGGCGGTTTAGGGGTTAATATGTTTATTATAGTGGCAGAGATGTTGGGAGCAGCAGATTAGGGGTTAATAATTTTATTTTAGTGTTTGCGATGCGGGTGGGCCTCGGCTTAGGGGTTAGTAGGTAGTTTATGGGTGTTAGTGTACCTTTTAAGACTTTAGTTTTAGTTTTATGGCACAGCTTTGTAACATAAAAGCCATAACTACTGACTTTCAGTTTACGGTATGGATCTTGACGGTATTGGCTGTACCGCTCACTTTTTGGCCAGACAGGCAAACTCGTAATACCGGCGCTGTGGAAGTCCCATTGAAAAAGGACTTTTTGAAAGCTGTGGTAGTTACGTTGCGTTATGGCCAAAAAAGTGTGCGGGACAGATATACCTGCAAAACTTGTAATACCAGCGGTAGTGAAAAAGAGACATAATACTGCTTTTTCACTCATAACGCAAAACTCGTAATCTAGCCGTATGGAAGGCATCTCTGATCTCTATGGGATTTCCAGGTTCCTCACGTTTTCTTAGAAAATTCAGTGAGTTCTGCCCCTGTGAAGTCAAGACTATATTCCATCTCCAAACTAAAGAATGTTTGATTATCTGGCCCATAGAAATTAATGATGCTTTCTGGGAAACTGAAGCGGACAAGTTTTCCAGGTTTAATTTAAAGAAAACCGACAGATACACATATATTTACAAAGTATGAGCCTAATTTGTTAAGTTACAGAGAAACCGTGAAGTCATAAACAGAATTTCTAAAATCACAATCCAAAATACACTGCTGTAAACAAAATGAAATACAAAATAAAAAGAGCAGAATTGTCATATCATGCAGAGCTATATTGCACTGGGCTTGCCTCTCCTTCACATACAGAAATGCAGGGAACACCCCTTGGAGAAGTAAAGCGAAATCTGTCTTTTAAATATTTCACTAGGGATCTCGCAGTGCTGGAGGATCATTTTAGAATATGACACCTGAGCGGAGAGGTTTTGAATATCAGGGGCTCAATGAGGATAAACATGTTTTAATAAAATGATTTATTTACAAACATATAAAAGGTTGCAGATCTATACCATGGGCTTGGGAGTATCGTTTAATGCACAGGAGTACCAGCTCTATTCCAGAAGAATACTAAACTCACAGAAAGTTACTAGGGAACAGTAACAGGTATGGTAACATAATAACCTCTCTGAAAAACTGTATCCAATGGAGAACCCTGTATCAACATTATATATATTTTTTATGTCTGGGCTGTTATTAATATACACAAGCAGTGATTTTACTCACAAAGCAATAATGTGACCCTCTTGGCTGCCAGAAACACACTCACATACATCTAGAGCAACAATTTTACACACAGCACAGTCATTTCACCGCTTTGGCTTCCAGAAACAAAACACACCAGTGTTAATTTCGTAGATGAAAAATTTTCATCATAGTTTTCGTCAACGACATGTTCTCAGTGACGAAAATGAAACTAACTAAATAAATAAATGATTGAAAACTAGAGAAAATTTTTAGGGAGGGGCAATTGAACTAACCTATTTGGACTTCCATTTCTGGTTCCATCCTGACGGCTTACATTGGAGCTCCAAAACCCCAGCCCCCCAACTCAATCAGCCTCAATTGGCAGCGGCAATATGCTCCCTGTGTCTGCCTGTCGCCTGGAAAAATGCTTGTTTCAGCCTTGCATAATTCCCTCTGTCTGCCTGCCACCTGAAATAACTCCCATTCCAGCCCTGCTTAACTCTCTCTGTTTGCCTGCCACCTGGAATAACTCCTGTTCCAGCTCTGCTTAAATCCCTCTGTCTACCTGCCGCCTGGAATAACTCCAATTCCAGCCCTGCTTAACTCTATCTGTCTGCCTGCCACCTGGAATAACTCCTGTTCCAGCTCTGCTTAAATCCCTCTGTCTGCCTGCCGCCTGGAATAACTCCAATTCCAGCCCTGCTTAACTCTCTCTGTCTGCCTGCCACCTGGAATAACTCCTGTTCCAGCTCTGCTTAAAACCCTCTGTCTGCCTGCCGCCTGGAATAACTCCCATTCCAGCCCTGCTTAACTCTCTCTGTTTGCCTGCCACCTGGAATAACTCCTGTTCCAGCTCTGCTTAAATCCCTCTGTCTGCCTGCCGCCTGGAATAACTCCCATTCCAGCCCTGCTTAACTCTCTCTGTCTGCCTGCCGCCTGGAATAACTCCTGTTCCAGCTCTGCTTAAATCCCTCTGTCTTCCTGCCACCTGGAATAACTCCCATTCCAGCCCTGCTTAACTCTCTCTGTCTGCCTGCCGACAGGAATAACTCCCATTCCAGCCCTGCTTAACTCTCTCTGTCTGCCTGCCGACAGGAATAACTCCCATTCCAGCCCTGCTTAACTCTCTCTGTCTGCCTGCTGACAGGAATAACTCCCATTCCAGCCCTGCTTAACTCTCTCTGTCTGCCTGCCACCTGGAATAACTCCTGTTCCAGCCCTGCTTAAATCCCTCTGTCTGCCTGCCACCTGGAATAACTCACATTCCAGCCCTGCTTAACTCTCTCTGTCTGCCTGCCATCTGGAATAACTCCCGTTCCAGCCCTGCTTAAATCCCTCTGTCTGCCTGCCACCTGGAATAACTCCCATTCCAGCACAGGGCTATTTATTGCAGAGCCAAGACATTCTGGCACCACATTGCTGCGCAGAGGAAGGATACTCCTCCAGTGGATTCGCACGTAACAAGTAGTGTCATGTGAGTGTTTCACACAATTACCTCCCATCATACAGTAATTTAGGTAATTGTATTTAATTAATTTACTTTATTTATTTAATTGTAGTGTAATGTTAGGTGTTAGTGTAAGACAGGTTAGGTTTTATTTTACAGGTAAATTTGTATTTATTTTAGCTAGGTAGTTTGTAAATAGTTAATAACAATTTAGTAACTATTCTACCTAGTCAAAATAAACAAACTTGCCTGTAAATTAAAAATAAAACCTAAGCTAGATACAATGTAACTATTATTTATATTGTAGCAAGCTTAGGGTTTATTTTACGGGTATTTAGTTTTAAATAGGAATTATTTAGTTATTAATAGCAGGTTTTATTTAGATTTATTTTAATTACATTAAAGTTAGTGGGTGTTAGGGTTAGACTTAGGGTTAGGTTTAGAGGTTAATAACTTTAGTATAGTGGCGGCGATGTTAGGGACAGCAGATTAGGGGTTAATAACAGTAATGTAGGTTGCTGTGAGGTTAGGGACAGCAGATTAGGGGTTAATAATATTAAACTAGTGTTTGTGATGCAGGAGTGCGGCAGTTTAGGGGTTAATATGTTTATTATAGGGGCGGCAATGCCCGGAGCGGCAGATTAGGGGTTAATAAGTGTAGGTAGGTTGCGGCGACATTGAGGGCAGGAGATTAGGGGTTAATAAGTATATTGTAGGTGGCGGTGATGTCAGGGGTGGCAGATAAGGGGTTAATAAGTGTAAGATTAGGGGTGTTTAGACTCAGGGTTTATGTTAGGGTGTTAGGTGTAAACATAAATTTAGTTTCCCCATAGGAATCATGGAGCTTTACGCTGCTTTATTGCAGGTGTTAGGCTTTTTTTCAGCCGGCTCTCCCCATTGATGTCTATGGGGAAATCATGCATGAGCACGTAAAACCAGCTCACCGCTGACTTAAGCAGCGCTATATTGGATTGCGATATGGAGCACAATTTTGCTCTACGCTCACTTCTTGCTTGATAACGTTGGGTTTATGAAAACCTGTAATACTAGCGCTGTAGGTAAGTGAGCGGTGACAATAACGTGCAAGTTAGCACCGCACCCCTCGTAATCTAGCCAATAGTGATATAATGCTTATATACTGCTTTCCAAATATATTTGCATTACAAAACTACTCCTATACTTTGCATGAGGACATTATTTTTCTTATGTAAGTTTGCGATGTGATGCTACTTATATATATATATATATTGTATTTAACCCCTTTGATGCTCATGACAAGATGCACATCGCTACCTGCAAGCGCTTGATGAGCCCTTCTCGTTATGAAGGGGGATCGTTGATCAAACTGTTTGGTGGCCTAGTGGGCGGGACTCCCAGGCTTCATGCAAGTACAGGTGACATCACCACGTATATGCGTGGTGATGTCACAAAGGGGGAAAAAACAGAAAGATCACTGCAGCTGCAAGGGAGCTGGATGGGGGGAGGCTCTTCAAATCCCTTTATCTCAGCTACAACCTCCAAGACCACTCATGTGAAAGAGTATCCCCTGGTGGCCTTGGAGCAGTACCACCCAAAAGATCTTTTAAAAATAAAGTAGACAAAACACCTGGCAATAAAAAATCTGGTATGTGTAGAGAACCCCTAACAAAGAGAGAAGCGCTCTACCAGGAATGAACAACAGCTCAGTGGCTTGTTCTATGGCGATTTACCACCCGGAAGCAGCCTCTTTTAGACCAGTGTGCTTTTCACAGAAGAAAACTTTCCTGAAGTATATCAGTCTGATCCTGCCAAGTAAGGTCAGTCCAGCCCCGAAATACCAGGCAATTCTCCTCTGAACAAGGAACATGACAACCCCAGACGATCGTTTCGGCCTCCTATGGGCCTCGTCAGTGAGGTGCAGCCACATTCCTCTAAGCACACTGGGCAAGGAGTCCACGTCTGGTTTCCCCCATCACCCATAGGGAGACTTCCCCAGGGTCATAATAATTTGCATACAAAGAGAGAAGCGCTCTACCAGGAATGAACAACAGCTCAGTGGCTTGTTCTATGGCGATTTACCACCCGGAAGCAGCCTCTTTTAGACCAGTGTGCTTTTCACAGAAGAAAACTTTCCTGAAGTATATCAGTCTGATCCTGCCAAGTAAGGTCAGTCCAGCCCCGAAATACCAGGCAATTCTCCTCTGAACAAGGAACATGACAACCCCAGACGATCGTTTCGGCCTCCTATGGGCCTCGTCAGTGAGGTGCAGCCACATTCCTCTAAGCACACTGGGCAAGGAGTCCACGTCTGGTTTCCCCCATCACCCATAGGGAGACTTCCCCAGGGTCATAATAATTTGCATACAAAGAGAGAAGCGCTCTACCAGGAATGAACAACAGCTCAGTGGCTTGTTCTATGGCGATTTACCACCCGGAAGCAGCCTCTTTTAGACCAGTGTGCTTTTCACAGAAGAAAACTTTCCTGAAGTATATCAGTCTGATCCTGCCAAGTAAGGTCAGTCCAGCCCCGAAATACCAGGCAATTCTCCTCTGAACAAGGAACATGACAACCCCAGACGATCGTTTCGGCCTCCTATGGGCCTCGTCAGTGAGGTGCAGCCACATTCCTCTAAGCACACTGGGCAAGGAGTCCACGTCTGGTTTCCCCCATCACCCATAGGGAGACTTCCCCAGGGTCATAATAATTTGCATACAAAGAGAGAAGCGCTCTACCAGGAATGAACAACAGCTCAGTGGCTTGTTCTATGGCGATTTACCACCCGGAAGCAGCCTCTTTTAGACCAGTGTGCTTTTCACAGAAGAAAACTTTCCTGAAGTATATCAGTCTGATCCTGCCAAGTAAGGTCAGTCCAGCCCCGAAATACCAGGCAATTCTCCTCTGAACAAGGAACATGACAACCCCAGACGATCGTTTCGGCCTCCTATGGGCCTCGTCAGTGAGGTGCAGCCACATTCCTCTAAGCACACTGGGCAAGGAGTCCACGTCTGGTTTCCCCCAGAACCCCTAATAAAGATTATTTTCTAGTAGACAAGTCCCTCTCTCAAAAAATATATGCATTTTGGCTGTATAGGCAGGTGATCACTGTGGTAATGACAATTTAGTAAGGTGATCACAGTAACAGTAGTGGTCACTGGGCTATTTACCGAAATCTCTTTAGTTTGCTCTGTACTTTCAATGGATAGCCGGGCTGCACTAAACATTACTTATATCAGTTGTGAGTTATCTGTTGTGTGCAAGCTCAACAGTACTAGAAAATGAGACCTGAAGTAAGACTGGAATAAAAGTATAATAATAATAATAATAAGACATGTAAATTATAGTAAACATTTTTCACTCATATTTACACATATTAAATGTAAATTATATGTTTATTATTTAAATACATGTATAAAAAGTGTTTTAAAGGGATATAACATATGTCAAGGTGTTGGAAGGTGTACATATACACACACACACACACACACACATATATATATATATATATATATATATATACATACACACATGCAAATATTCCCACACTAACTGTGTGTGTATATATATATATACTGTAGATACTGTATGCATATATATATTCATACTGTATGTGTATATTTGTATGTGTGTATGTATATATGTGTTTTCATGAGTGCATATGTATGTATTTAAACCCCTCAGCTCCTTTAAGCTCTAGAACAGACATCCTCATACTTGGCCCTCCAGAGGTTTTGGAACTACATTTCCCATGATGCTCATCCACCTGATATGCTTGCTGAGCATCATTGGAAATGTAGTTCCAAAGCCTCTGGAAGGCCAAGTCTGAGGATGTCTGCTCTAGAAACTCCCAAGACCTACCGTTTGAAAGGTAATCATATAACGGCATTTAAGGGGGTTAAAGTGTAATTACTTGTTTCAAATAACAACACATATAAATACATAAATAGGCCTAGAGAACCCCAAGAGACTTATCTTTGTGAAGGACACATGAATCAAGCTACGTGACGTATATGATTATCCTGGAAGAAAAGTTGCTACCTTCTGCACTGACAATGTTCCCCAACTCAGAGAGCTTTGTTTTTCCAGAAGAACAATGCTTTATTCCATGCAGCCAGATCAATCAAGGTGTGGATGGAAGACCACCAGATCAAGACCCTGTCATGGCCAGCCAAGTCTCCAGACCTGAACCCTATTGCAAACCTCCGGAATGTGATCAAGAGGAAGATGGATGGTAAAAAGCCATCAAACAAAGCCAAACTGCTTGAATTTTTGCGCCAGGAGTGGCATAAAGTCCCCAGCAATGTGAAAGACTGGTGAAGAGCACGCCATGATGCATGAAAGCTGTGAATGAAAATCAGGGCTATTCCACCAAATATTGGTTTCTGAACTCTTGCGAAGTTAAAACATTAGTATTGTGTTGTTTAAAAATTAATGTGAACTTGTTTTCTTTGCATTATTCGAGGTCTGTAAACACTTTTTTTTATTTTGTCCAGTTGTCATTTTCGCAAATAAGTGCTCTAAATGACATTATTTTTACTTGGAATTTTTGTAGAAATGTTGTCAGTAGTTTAAAGAATAAAACAAAAATGTTCATTTTACTCAAACACATAGCTATAAATAGTAAAACCAGATAAACTCATCATTTATTTTAAATTGTTTGAATGTACTTGTTTTTAAGCCCTAACATTTTACTTCAGGTTTCCAGTTGTGCTAACTTTTTTAGCACTGTTATGTGTTGCGCTCGCATGTAACACATAAAACAATTTGTAATATGAGAGATGTTTAACGTGGGCCCCCTATCCATTGAAAGTATATGGTGCACTATGTCAGCAGCGCTAAAAATTCTCTGGTGATTCTGTTTAATCATTCCTTTGTAATACCAGGCTCATAATATTCAAAGCATTTATAAAGAGAGTGATTACTGTTCCTGCTGCAGTAAGGTGTTCTGTACCCTTAAAGGGATATGAAAGCAACATTTTTCTTATATGATTCAGATATAGCATACAGTTTTAAACAACTTTCAAAATGATTTCTAAGATCTAATTTGTTTTCTCTTTGTATCCTTTGTTGAAAAGTATACCTAGGCCAAGCTCAGAAGCTGCTGATTGGTGGCTGCACATATATATCTTTTTATTGGCTTTCAACTAGCTCGCAGTAGTGCATTACTGCCCCTTCAACAAAGGATACCAAGAGAATTAGGCAAATTAGATAAAATAAGTTAATTGTAAAGCCTTTTAAAATTGTATCTATTGGAACCATCAAAGAAAAATGTTGTGTTTCATGTCCCTTTAAAGGGATATTAAACCCACATTTTTTCTTTTATGCAATTTTAAGCAACTTTCTAATTTACTCATATTATACATTTTTCTTCATTCTCTTGGTGCCTGTATTTGAAAAGGCAGGAATGTAAGCTTAGGAGTCGGCCCATTTTTGGTTCAGCACCCTGAGTAGCGCTTGCTAATTGGTGGCTACATTTAGCCACTGATTTTTCACCAGAATTCAAGTCAAACCTTTCATATTTTTTTTAGCAGTCATCCCCAAACCGTGTATGCGTAAACGGAAATCTGGAGGTTTATCCCCTGCCACCTGCGGAGCACAGGGCCCTGCATATCAGAGTCAGTTACTATCTATCTTACAAAGCGCTGAGACCCTGTCAGAAGGATCTGAGGGTAAAATTTCCTCTAAGGACTCTGAACCAATTGCAGAACATGAAATTGATTCCACCTTTATATTTAAAGTTGAACATATCTGTTTCCTGCTTCAGGAGGTTTTGAATACATTAGAGTTATCAGAGCTTAAACCTGAAGATTCCAAGCCTGTAAATAAGTTGAATAAGTTGTTTAAAGCTCCACCCAAGTTAAATAAGGCCTTTGAAGTGCCAGATTTGGTTACAGATTACATAGCAAAAGAATGAAAAAGACAGGCATTCCCTATGCACCTTCTAACAGGGTGTACCCAACTTTCAGAAAATAATTTGGTAGCCTGGGAAGTAGTCCCTAAGGTAGATTGGCCTATTTCCACTTTAGCTAAATGCACTGCTATTCCTATGGAGGATAGTTCTTTGTTCAGGGATCCAATGGACGGAAAATCTGAGTCTTTACTTAGAAAACTGTTCTCTCAGACAGCCCTTAAGCTTAGACATGCAGTAGCTATCACCTGCTTGGCTGCTGCTGCATCCTTCTGGTGTGATTCTCTTTCTCAGATGGTTTCTAACCAATTCAATTCAGGGTTTCTTAATGGAGCATAGGTCGATACAAAATAATGCTATGGCTCATTTGTTACACTGTAGCTAAGTGTCCAATGGATAATGTTAGTTACACTGTGTGTAGCAGTTCACTCTTATAACAGTCACTCTGTTATAATATCTATCGCTAATATAATTAGTCGAGTGACTACTTTCACGACTCCGTTACCAGATTTATAGTTAAAGCGTTAAGTTGATATACACTGCTATACAATCATTCTGCTATGTTATATATCACTCGTGTTTTGTAATAAATGATTCAACCTAAAACCCCATATCTAGTTTCTGGCTTGAGCGTTCAGATATTAAGCATTGGCATTTAACCGTGAGGCTAAAATGAGTGTCACTATTGTTATAGTTCAGGTGGCTGGCTCCCAAACCCCATATCAAATTACCAGCTTGAGTTTATAATTAATGCACATAATGTTAAGGTTAGAGAGTTACACTAATGGGCAGGCATTCGATGATATATAACCGCTGTACTGCGGCATAAGCCACTAGTGTTTACTCCGGACCCCACTTAGATTTCTATATATTATAGTTTAAGCAAAGGATTGATAACTTCTATTTCAACATTTGTACTTAAAAAAGGAGCGTCTAGCACACTGTTCTGACGCGTTTTACCCTAACCGGGTTTTTTCAAAGGCAGCGGGCCGCCCAATCTATACATATTTAAATGTTCCGGTATCCGGAAGTACAGTCTTCATGTTAGTTTGCATTAGCTTGCTCTGGGAATCCAGAGATTCACTGCAATTGAGCACACAGACTTAACCATCAACATGGATTCAACTTGGGACAGGGATAGACAGGCCCAACATTTAAAAAGAGCAGCAGACCTAAATGAAATATTCAAAGGTAAAAATAACACAAGTGGTACCCCTATCCCGACAACTACGGAGGGATTATTAAGAGGTGTACGCAAGACAATGCTGAGACAAGATGAAACATGGTGGAATCGTCATTTCTTTGAGAAATATATAGAGAAAAAACTTATTCCTAGAGGATTACGTATCCAACTCTTTCCAGCATTCGAATTTAAAGACCAAACACTAATAATAGAATGAGAAGAAGCCCTAACAGAATGCTTGCCCCAATAAACTTATGAATATCCTAATGAAACACGATCAATCACAATATGACATATTAGAAACTAAAATTCAAGAACAAAATGAAGCACTGAAAAAATTTGAAAACAATTCAGAATTTGACAAATTATACAAAACATTCCAAAAAGAACTGGATAAATATGAAGCGGAATTGAAAACAACTAAACAAATTAAACTCAACAGGGATATACAAGACTTTGCTGAAAACAAAGTCTATAAATGGAGAAATAGAGGCTTCTTTAAAAACCCCACTAGACACCCTAAAGTGACATTGGTCCAAAGTGATGTCTCTGATACAGATGGAGAAGAAGGAAGCTCCACTGAGACCACAACATTAGATCAAACCCCCTCTGTGATAGCCCAACGTTCCTCTAGTAGAATTAAGAGGAAGGATTTTTTAGATTCAGGCGAACGAGAAGAAGAACCAGGAGGGGAAGGAGGCAGAAACAAAAGACCGGCCAGAGGTCAGGGACGGGCACAAACAGGCCCCACAGCGAATTGGAGACAAACAAGAAACCCCCGAGCCCCTTCTCTCAGATCAGCATGAACCACTGACAGTTATAAATCTATCAGAAATACAACTAACAAAAGAACATATTGCTGTGCTCTCAAAAGGTCTATCCTTCTGTCCAAATAGTAACTTGGACAAATTTGAGACCATAAAGGATATACAACTATACCTAAGAAAACTGTCTTTAAATTTTTTTTGCCAATTCTACAGATCAAAGTGAATGGAACACTGAAGAATTAGAAAGCCTAAAAGCCCTGGAGAACTTACTAGAAGAATCAGAACCTACTGGTTCAGTGAAATGGAGAAATAGAATTAAGAATAAATCCACCTTTGTTCCAAAAAATATTAACGCACCGCAACTCGAAATATTTAATTCATTGGTATGTGAAAAAATAACCAACTTGCATGCTACCCCCACACTTGCTAACCTAACCTATAATGAAAGGAAAGCCCTCCAAGAACTAAAAGAGAATGATGAAATCATCATTCGAAATGCAGACAAGGGGGGCACTATAGTAGTCTGGCCTCTTGACATGTACCTTAAGGAAGCACATAAATAATTAAGAAATGCTAATTGTTACACCAAATTATTGCATAATCCAACTAACGGATATATGAAAATTTACAACCATTTGGTGAACCAAGCATTCTCTCAAGGCACTATAACCGAAAAAGAAAAGAAATTCCTCACTGTGCCTCACCCTAAAATATCAACATTTTATTTGATACCTAAAATCCATAAGAATCAGAAGAACTCTCCGGGAAGGCCGATAGTATCAGGAATGGGATGCCTGAGTGAAAAAGCTAGCCAGTATGTTGACTACCGCTTAAGAGAATATGTAAATCAGTTACCATCATACATTCAAGATACAATGCAACTCTTACAAAAACTAGAAAATGTAAACTTGAATGAATCGACTTGGTTAGTTACAACAAAAGTAGAGTCATTATATACGTCAATTGACCATAAAATCGGGGCACATGCAGTAAAATACTATTTGGATACACAATCAGAAGAAGATGAAGAACACAATAATTTCATCATAAGACTATTAAACTTCATATTGAATTATAATTTTTTTATATTCAATAGAATGTTCTATCTACAAACCCGGGGGACAGCCATGGGAACAGCGTGTGCCCCCACCTATGCCAATTTATTTCTAGGCTGGTGGGAGGCAGAACATGTGTTTACTGATGAAAATTCTGCATACACTTGTATGATCCCATTGTGGCTACGGTTTATAGATGACATCTTCATTTGGGAAGGCAGCCGTAAGGAACTTGATGAATTTCTGAAATGTCTAAATACTAACAACTTAAATATCAAACTTACATGTGAGGCTAGCCAAAGCAAAATAAACTTTATTGATGTCACTATATATAAAGATCCTCAAGGTGACATCAAAACAGATCTGTACAGAAAGAAAACGGCGACAAATAGTCTATTACATAAGACGACTGCCCATGCGCCTGGAACAACCAAGAGTCTTCCAGTAGGTGAATTCCTTAGAATTCGAAGAAATTGCTCAGATGAAAAACATTTAAAAATAGAGCACAAGAATTAACTGACAGACTGATACAAAGAGGCTACAGCAAAAGGAAAATCAAAGAAGCAAGATATAGAGCACTACACACCAATCGAAAATATTTACTACATAAGAAAACAAAAACTGAATCCCAAATTCCAAGACTTTTCCTCACATATAGTGATCAGAATCCTGAAATAGTGAAAGTTATCAATAAACACTGGAATATCCTAATGTCTGATCCAGTACTCAAATCCCAATTAGAGGACAAACCTTCCATCGGATGTAGACAATCTCAAAATATTAAGGATATGATCACTAGTAGTCATTTTCAACCCAAAAAAACCAGATCAGCTTTCAGACCGGGATCTTACAGATGTGAAAATTGCAGCACATGCAAATACATGACACCCAAAACCACAGTAACTGATAGATTTGAGAAAAACATACTATAAAAAGATATATCAGTTGCAATACCGAAGGGGTGATATATGCATTATGCTGCAGCTGTAATCTAATCTACATTGGAATGACAACGCTCACGCTGAGAACCAGACTCATGGAACACTTGAGGAATATAAAAAAATGCTGCAACAGATCTAGAAAGGGGCAAAACACTCACAAGTGTTGCCATGCATTTTTTGAAATATCATCAGTCCAATAAAGCTGATCTACACGGTTGGGGGGGTTGAGAAAGTCAGTCTAGGAATCAGAGGAGGAGATTTAGAAACAGCACTCCTTAAAGCTGAAAGTAGGTGGATTTACCTAATGAAAACTGTTTCCCCAAAGGGCCTGAATGAACAAAACAATTATTATATTTTCCTATAAACAAACTTGGCTACCAACTAACAAAATAAAATCCATTCAGTCTATACAAATTGAGGACATAATTTACCATCTAAAAAAATATAAAAATAAAAAAATAAAAAATGAATTGACTAAACAAACTAATGAGGACATATTTTGTCATTCACCAAACTACAAAATGAATAAATTAAAAATCAAGGAATCAAATAATTCATATGTTAATCTATAATGTAAATTGAGATAACCAAATTATATAGCACCAACGATATTCACATATGCTTCACTTTTTATCCTACAACCAAAGCACTTAAACATAGGTACCCTTAGCAACATTAATTCACAACAACTCCCAAATATTCATTATGAATCACAATAGTTTTATCAGTATTTCACCAAAGCTAGAATCTAGCATCACCCCATTCCAAATTAAGTACCCTTAGCAACATTAATTTACACAACTCCCATATACTGACTATGAATCACAATTATTTTATTAGTATTTCACTAAAGCTATTATTTAGCATCACCCCCCTCACGTATTCTTTATACACTTTATATATTATTTTTTATTATTTATTCAGATTCACTCGTTATGTCACACATTATATATTTTTGTAGTAAATTTTATCACTCCACACAATTTTACCACTTTATGTAATAAGATTACAATGGATCACAACCATCCGATCAGACGATCCTTACATTAAAAAACATTTGATGTCACTAATCTTACATGACATTTCAAGTCATTCATAATTCATGAACATATGAGATTAATACATATTACCAAATAAAATATAAATACAACAAAATCAGTTTGAAATTAATATGATGAATACACATGATACAATCTTTAGTAATATTAGATTATATTTTTAATAAACAAACAACTAATAATATCTAGGAACACAAGAATAAGTCAAATTCATCCACAATTGTAATTTGATAAGACAGGACAATGTACACTAACGGGTATATACCATCTTAAGACTAATATCAGTCTGGTTTGAATGACAGCTTAGAGATCCAATGCAAAATAACATGGAGGCTGTACTTCCGGATACCGGAACATTTAAATATGTATAGATCGGCGGCCCGCTGCCTTTGAAAAAGCCCGGTTAGGGTGAAACACGTCAGCACAGTGTGATAAACGCTCCTTTTTAAGTACAAATGTTGAAATAGAACTTATCAATCCTTTGCTTAAACTATAATATATAGAAATCTAAGTGGGGTCCGGAGTAAACACTAGTGGCTTATGCCGCAGTACAGCGGTTAGATATCATCGAATGCCTGCACATTAGTGTAACTCTCTAACCTTAACATTATGTGCATTAATTATAAACTCAAGCTGGTAATTTGATATGGGGTTTGGGAGCCAGCCACCTGAACTATAACAATAGTGACACTCATTTTAGCCTCACGGTTAAATGCCAATGCTTAATATCTGAACGCTCAAGCCAGAAACTAGATATGGGGTTTTAGGTTGAATCATTTATTACAAAACACGAGGGATATATAACATAGCAGAACGATTGTATAGCAGTGTATATCAACTTAACGCTATAACTATAAATCTGGTAACAGAGTCGTGAAAGTAGTCACTCGACTCATTATATTAGCGATAGATATTATAACAGAGCGACTGTTAAAAGAGTGAACGTCTACACACAGTGTAACTAACATTATCCATTGGACACTTAGCTACAGTGTAACAAATGAGCCATAGCATTATTTTGTATCGACCTATGCTCCATTAAGAAACCCTGAATTGAATTTACATAGTAAGCCACCCGATATTAAACATTAATGGCACAAACCCTATCTAAGCGGTATATAAGAGATAATGTTTGTTTAACAGTTTAATCCATCAAACCACATTATAACCTATACTTAGTTTATGTCAAAACAAGATATTTCTAAGGGGGATCCCATAGTGAGCCACCTGATACCTTATATTAACGACATAAGTAATAATACAAGGGTTATACACCAGTGAATGCCAACTTGCAAATAAGGCGCTCTTAATGAACATACAAGAATATGTCAGCTTAAGTGTCATCAGCAGTAGCACAACCAGAATTTGCAAGCAAACTAAAACTCACATAAATACTACTTTTGGCTTGCAGTTAATACAACAGAATCCAAACACATTGGTAAATTCCTAAATATCGGACAAGATATGATTGTTACTCAGTAGTTTAATAAAACACATATTTATATAATAGAATATTGACGTTCGGGTAGCACTACTAACTGATAAATCCCTTTGTATTGGTATTTGACCAACATAAAGAAGAATTACTAGTGTGACACTTACTCACCAAAAAGCTGAATAACAACAATAAGTATATTCAGTAACATTGTCTGTCACAACACTAGTAATTTCTATATTATGTTTAGATACACACTAATATAGATAGTCTATAACATTAGAGGATTTTAGCCCTACTAATAAGCCAATTACCAGGGCATATGCAGATATTACCCAAAACAATTGTTTATTTCTACTTACAATGATGTTATGAATCTCTGCTGAGTTACACAAGTACATACTAGTCTGAACGGGGAAGTATCAAACCTCATATCTAAGCTCCTATCTTACAATTACACAATATCTAACTCTATCCTATTACTTGACACATGAGCAGGTACACATAATGCACGTATAATACAGAAATCCGATTCAGTGGAAACCCACAATTTTGATTGCATAATTCTAATATACCAGCATTGGAGAAATATTACAATAAGTGAATCTAGAATATGATATATTAGATTACACAAACCTGAAGTTCTATTTTACATTTGGGATTTTAATGTATGAATGTTGTTCTAAATACAATTTTAACAGTTATAATAAAAGTTATATTTTATCTTTTCTGTGTTGTACTAGCCCCAAGTCTGGGCAGCAGAGTGCTAAAAGTGCATACTTTCCAGTGGAACTAATCTTGTTCCACTAACTTGTAATATATTCCATTTTTATGCACAAGCACCAACCCACAGATACAAATATAAGAATATAAGTGAAAGAATATACTGGAGGACATCCAGTTTTCACCATTCTGATTATTTAACCAAGTGGGGATTGCCTACAATAGTGCCATTGCAAAAACTTTTTTTCTGGTCTTCTATTTATACCTTTTCTAAATGTAATCTTTTTGATATTTATGCTTCTTCTGGAGCCTGCTTTTGGCAGGAAAGTCTTTCAGGCTGCAATGTCCAGCAAATAGGAACTGCCATCTTTTTGTCCCACTCGTCCTTAACATGGACTCTCAACTTGAGTATTGTATCTCACATGTTATGGATGCCTATAGACTCTCATCATCTTGCAAAAGAAAACAGAATTTATACTTTCCGATAAATTGCTTTCTTTTGGGATGATGAGAGTCCATAGGACCCTTCAAGTTTTTACTAGATGGGCAAAGTTCTTATTTGCACCTCTTAGCGCTGCTTATTGTCTTTAATATCTTTTCTGTTTCTCTCCTCTGCTTGGCTATATGTAAACTGAGTAGGGAGATGAGGTGGGAGGGATTAAAAGCTCTTGTTAGGGTTCTTTACCGCCTCCTGTTGGCAGGAAATATACACCTATGGACTTTCACCATCCCGAAAGAAAGCAATTTATCGGTAAGTATAAATTCTGTTTTCAAGTACCTATTTGTTATTTTGCTTTGTAAGTACTGATTAAAGGGATACGAAACCCAAATTTAAGCAACTTGTTAATTTACTCCTATTATCAATTTTTCTTTGTTCTCTTGGTATCTTTATTTGAAAAAGCAGGAATGGGACCTTAGAAGCCGTTCCATTTTTGGTTCAGCACCCTGGGTAGTGCTTGCTGATTGGTGCCTGCAATTTAACTGTGTTGTCCTTTGCTTCTCAACTCTGCACAAACCCCATCTGGTCAGAATGAATTAGTTCAGGTAATAAGAGGTTAAAGGGACAGTCAAGTATAAATTAAACTTTCATTATTCAAAACGTTTAATTTTAATTGACTTTCCAATTTACTTTTATCATCAAATTTGCTTTTTTCTCTTGGTATTCTTAGTTTAAACTAAACATAGGTAGGCTCATATGCTAATTTCTAAGCCTTTGAGGGCTGCCTCTTATCACAGGCTTTTTAAATCTCTTCAACACAAAGAGACTGAAAGTACACATGGGCCATATAGATAACACTGTGTTCAGGCACAGGGAGTTATTTAAGATCTAGCACAATACAATGCTAAATTTAAGACAATAGATAATAAACACAGTCATGTGATCAGGGGGCTGGAAGAAGGTTCCTAGATATAAGGTAATCACAGAGGTAAAACATATATTAATATAACTGTGTTGGTTGTGCAAAACTGGGGAATGGGTAATAAGGGATTATCTATCTTTTAAAACAATAACAATTCTATGGTTGACTGTCCCTTTAAGCCTATTCGCCAGAATTTTTTAAAATATCTTGATGTCTATGTTAAGTAAAGAAATAGTATTGGAGGGTAAGTCTGGATCCCTATATAGCTTTGACAGAACTGAAATATAGAATTCCAGCATGGAATTTGGGAAGTTAGAGCCATGGTCTATCTTGTGAAATAAGGTCAACAAATAAGGAATGAGAATGTGGGAGAAAGATTTATAATATCTTCCGCTAAAGCTATCTGGATCTGTCCTGCCGTTGGCTTTTTTAGTGCAGTAGCTCTTTCACTTTTAGTTTGTAATAGTGAAAGTGCTTTGTGATCTGCAGATGTGTAATCCAACCTGGAATGAGTGCCCTGAGCATTAAGTCTTGTGTATCCAGGTTAAAATAACGCTAGGTGTCATGCAATGTAAGGAACATAAAGGGACAGTTTACCCAAAAGCTTTATCTCCCGTTCTTTGTTCCCAATGATCTATTCTACCTGCTGGAGTGTATTAAATTAGTTTCAAATAGCTCCTTAGCCTTTATATTGGCATTTCAAATAGCTGATTTAGGGTTTGATTACGAGTAGAGCGCAAACATTTGCACCTGAGCGATAAGGGGTTTATTGTGAGTGTTTGCGCTCGTAAAGCTTACCACTTGTATTATGAGTTGACAATAAACACAACTGCTTGAGTGCAATCACGATTTACACGAGAATGATTATTGCGACTTCAGAGCTCTGGTTAACTGTTTCTAGAAACAAAAAAGTTGCACAAAACAAATCAAAAATACATTACAATGTATAGTTACACTCATAATAACACTATCTAATAAAAATGATTAAAAAAAAATATTGCGGGGGGGGGGCGGAGCCAACTGCCGGAGTAACAAGAAGTGCCATCCTAGAGCTCCTGAAACTTAATCATTAAAACAGTATTTTATGGCACCTTAAGAATCTATATTTTTATATCCTTGACTCTTATTGTATCCTGGGATATAGATCATAAAGTTGGGGACTAAGCGTGCTTGTTTCTGATAAAATATTGGCGCTGAGGCCTACTAGCCAGCTAAGACCACTGCTAAGCTTCCTCCATTATACTTGAAGCTACCCACGCATCGTCTTGGTTGATGAAGAAATACTTCCTACACTTGCTTCTACAGCTTTATAATGGAGCAACAAATTATTTTGGCACTGCACAGTTTAATGAGATCCCTAGATTCTAACCGGCTAACTCTGGTTGCTGAATTGAGGGCTGCGGTAGCCCCGTCACAGAATATCACACTGGCTAGAGAAGTACCGGAGGAGACAGACTGGTTGGAAACAGGCCTGCCACGACTTATCACAGCCTTACCCCAAGATTCTGCAGATGAGAGTGCAGCGGACTTAGCGGATCTCTACCCGAGCGGAACGGAACAACTGGAAATTGCCCTAAAGAATAGCATCCTGCAGCCCTCCTCGGTCCCCACAGTACCGGGGCTATCGCAGACACAACTACTAATTGGAACCAGAGCACACAGTCTCCAGCCGACAGAATATGTCTCTGGACCGGAGGCGGCTGCACAACCTAACCCCTGCGCCAAACGCCCAAATCTATCTGCACAGAGATCTGGCTCTAGCTCAATCGCAGCTTACATCACCGGGGGCGCCTACATGTTCAGCCGCAATAATAAGGTTGGTGTCGGGAGAATTTTTGGGGACATTCAGAGAAGCTGAGGTCTATGCCACATTGGTACACCGCCATCTTAGAGCCGCACGGCCCTTTTGACCCGGGAGGCCGTTCCTTTTGCCTGACAGACTGAGCCCCGGCATCCAACCTCACATCCCGGATGCTTATACATAAAATTTCCCAATCGCATGAACATGATAGGGCTCCGGTTGAAGAAAATTGGCATGGGTTAGATGAGGCTGTATCAAAAAGGAGTATGTCGTTCATCTTATGCCTTTAACACTAAAAATCCCTGAGGTACTGACTGTAACTATAGTTACCTAAAAGAGACAAGCCTTCAGAGCAATTTTCATTTTCATAGCCTTGCCAGTACAAAATCTTGTTTTTTCAACTTAAGGAATAACTTGGCTATATGCCTACGATAGTCTTAAATATTGTTTATTTGTAAATCCTATTTTTATGTTGTAATGTTTAACTTCTTATATTGCCTTCCAAAGTTAAGATGGGATGGACTCTATATAGATAACTATCTTTATATGTACAGGTACAAACAATAAGCTCATTCTGATTGTTATTAAAGGAGACACACACCATTTAAAGCACTATGGGTAATAAAAGCAACACTTTGAGCTGATGCAACTTAGCTATCCCCTTGAACCCTCCAGGGATCACATCAGTAAGCAATTGCAGCCTCAGCCTCCTGCCTTCGCTGTCACAACACCCTGCAGGCAAACTTATTATAGAGTACTAACTTAGATATTAGACAGTTAGACAATATGTAGGTTTTTATCGCTTCTTTTCAGTCTAGCTTAAACTTTACTCTTCATGAAGCTGTGTCCCATATAGATATTATGTGACACTTATAAACCTATTCTCTATATCAGTCTGTAGCTGGAATAATTATATATGATAGGGGCTCCATCTTTTTACATACATGGCTCTTTATTATGTACCGGTATCCTCTAAGCCAGTATTAGAAACTGTATATAGTTGAAATTTGAGAACCTTATAAAGTCTACTTTATTGAGCAAGCTTTGTTGCAACTAGGTTTATTTAGTATTATGGCAAAATTCTAGATCCATCCATTTACTTGAGCTGGAGAGTTAATACTAGCTTGAGTAACACCAGTGGCAATACATGGTCCTCCACAGTTGGGTAAAACTATACCTATGTTAAAACTAAACTGTTTGTGTTAAGATTTTGCATGGTTGCATGGTTGGAGATATGTTGCTTTCAGAGGTGTTTATGTTACAGTAGGATTCCTTTAGAAGATTTATTATTGTGAAGAACTGGTGTATACATTTTAGGCATTCCAAAGTCATGCGACCCTCAATGATATTGATCTTATAATTACCCCAATTACACTAAAAATCCCTGAGGTAATGACTGTAACTCTAGTTACCTAAAGAGACAAGCCTTCAGAGCAATTTTCATTTCCGTAGCCTTTCCAGTGCAAAATCTTGTTTTTTCAATGTAAGGAATAATTTGGCTATATGCCTACGATAGTCTTAAATATTGTTTATTTGTAAATCCTATTTTTATTTTTATGCTGTAATGTTTAACTTCTTATATTGCCTTCCAAAATTAAGATGGGATGGACTTTATACTGATACCTATCTTTATATGTACAGGTACAAATAATAAGCTCATTCTGATTGTTATTAAAGGAGACACACACCATTTAAAGCACTATGGGTAATAAAAGCAACACTTTGAGCTGATGCAACTTAGTTATCCCTTTGAACCCTCCAGGGATCACATCAGTAAGCTATTGCAGCCTCAGCCTCCTGCCTCCGATGTCACAATACCCTACAGGCAAACTTATTGTACAGTACTAACTTAGATATTAGACAGTTAGACAATATGTAGGTTTTTATCGTTTCTTTTCAGTCTAGCTTAAACTTTACTCTTCATGAAGCAATGTCCCATATAGATATTATGTGACACTTATAAATCTATTCTCTATATCTATCTGCAGCTGGAATAAGTATATATGATAGTGGCTCCATCTTTTTACATACATGGCTCTTTATTATATACCGGTATCCTATAAGCCAGTACTAGAAATTGCATATACTTGAAGTAAGAGAACCTTATAAAGTCAACTTCAATGAACAGGCCTTGTTGCAACTAGGTTTATTTATTATTATGGCAAAATTATAGATACATTCATACTTAAGCTGGAGAGTTAATACTAGTTTGATTAACACCAGTGGCAATACATGGTCCTCCACAGTTGGGTGAATCTATACCTATGTTAAAACTAAACTGTTTGTGTTAAGATTTTGCATGGTTGGAGATGTGTTGCTTTCAGAGGTGTTTATGTTACAGTAAGATTCCTTTAGAAGATTTATTATTGTGAAGAACTGGCGTATAAATTTTAGGCATAGGCATCCCAAAGTCATGTGACCCTTACTGATATTGGTCTCATAATTACCCCTATTACAATAGGTTTTAAAGAGCAACTAACCTTCATAGGTAGCGCTCCTTTAAGGCTCCGCCCCCCCCTCCACCCTCCCACCTACTTAATAAGCGGTGCTTACCCGCTGATATTCCCCCCCCCCCATACTATTTTCACTATATGCTATCCTTAGGCCCAATAGAGGCCACAGATCTGACTACCATGTGCTATTTCACTCCCATGTAGCTAAGGGTTTCATTAGAGACCTTTTAACTAGTCAGCCAGTTACGCCATTATATTCTTAAAATTCTGAGGTCTGAGAAACATGTCTAATATCAAGCATTGTTATACTACCTGTTGTTTTTGATTTGTATTGCCTTTCTATGTTCAACATTGATTATTGACAAATGATGTACTTGCATTTAACATTACAAGTTTACCACTGTATGTTACTTGTTTTCAACGCATAACCTCAATAAAAAAAAAGATAATAAAAAAATAAAATAAATATTGCACACACAAGTTATAAACCTCAAAAATGACATAATTACATACATACATACACGTCTAAATATGTATATATATATATTTACAGAAAAAACAGGACATCAAATTGTGCTGTGTCTCAATGCATGAAATTAACTGCAAATAGTCTTGCATATTTCAAGGCAGCTGAAACTGATGGATCCACTATCACCAATATCACCAATGGATATGAGGGGAATCTTTGGCAGTAGTTTAGGCAGGAACAGCGCTCATAGAAAGGGAGTAAAGAAAAAAAGAAAGCAACCAATAGTGTAATTTGTACACACAAAGGTGATGTGTTTTGAAATGCAAAAAATTTGCTCACCTTGTAAGACCTCAAACGTGAGGTATGTGATGTTCACAGAGGGATATGTGTCCCTATCTGTGTTAAAGATGCGTCTTTATTTTCTGCTTTTACCTCTTGTAGTATGGTATAGAAGTGATGATGAGATTGTGACTCCCAATCAGAGTTATACAGCTGTTTTTCATCTAGTCATAGGAAAACAAATGACTCTCCAGTCACAATACTGATATAAAAGAGGATTTATTGTTGAATAAATCTAGGCATTAAGGTGTAAAGATACAGGCTTTCACCTATGCATAGATCAAGATAAAACAAAGGTCTCAGTGTAAAATATCTCACAATGGAGATTTTTGACGTATGCTGATTTAGTAACAGTTGAATAGTGACAGTGAAAGTACAATAAACCTGGCTTAGGTGAGGCGTTACTGGGAAAAACAGTAAGGTACTGTAGGAGATGCACACAAAGTCCTGCCGAGTGTTTCAAACTCCGTTTGCGTGTGGTTTCGCCAGACCGGAAGTGACTTCACTAAGTGGGTGGTCCTATATATATAATATATATATATATATATATATATATATATATATGTATATATGTGTGTGTGTGTGTGTGTGTGTGTATATATATATATATATATATATATATATACACATACATACATACATATACAGTATATGTGTGTGTATTTATGTATTTACAGACATATATACACAAATAAACACATATATACTTATGTACACAAATATAGACATATATATATATATATATATATATATATATATATATATATATATATATATATATATATATATATATATATATATAAGTGCATTGGAGCCCTTTGCAGTCAAGTAGATGAAAACATGAAAAACCCTATTTATGTACTATTCATATTTAATAAATTAATGTTATACTGTGTATTTACTTTACTGTAAATATTTCACATTCCGATTTTCTGCACATAATAGAATATGTGCTAAGTTTTTATAAATAGATATTCCTATATATATATTTGTTGTTTATATCTATACCTATATATAATCATGTGCGTATATATATATATATATATATATATATATATATGTATATATATTGTCATGAGATACAGGACATATGCAGGACACAGCAATGATGGTACAGCTCTATTTTATTACAGAGCATAGAAACATACATCTAGTCAGGTTGATTTCACTAACTAACTGCGACACAGACTACCGGACCTAAGCCCCGCCCCCAAACTAGTGACATCACATCCTGCTCTCATCACGTCTTCCCCTTTTTCAAAGGCGAAGCATACATTTAAATATAACAAATAACGAGGTATACGAACAGAGTATATAACAACATTTTTTTTTTCCGAACAATATATAAACAAATAGGTTCAGAAAATATAAACACATAAATTACATCCTGACTTGGACATTGGGGTAGAGTACCCTAGTCCACAGTGACCATGGGATTATTCTGCCCATACTTCCAGTCACTGTTCTAGCTAAAGTCAGTCCCTATATCGGGCCGGAAGTTTCACCACTCTTCCGCTTGATGTAACTTTGCATGAACTGTCCTCTGATACAGAAGATGGTGAATAAGAGTCCGCTGGAGGCAAAGATATATCCCCGCTGTGATCTTGCTGGGGGGAAGGCACCTCTCTTAGAACAGGGGATCCCACCGGTGGTGGTACTGAGGCATCAAGTTCCAGACTCTCGGGTACAGGCTGGAGATGTCTCCGGATACGGCGTGTAACCGTCCCTCCATCAGTAAGGACCACATAAGACCTTGGTTCTGGAGAGCGGCCAATTACCGTAGCAGGCTTCTTCCATTTCTTCTCATCATCCAGTTTAATTCTGACAGTTTGCCCCGCATTCAGTTCCTGTAAGGGCCTGACAGAATGTCTCCTGTCGTAGAAGAAACGATAACCCTTTTTGGCCTCTTCATCCCTCCTAAGGACTTTGTCCTGAGGAACAGGGCCACTCGGCTTGAAGACACCCACAGAGGGTAAAGTGGTGTGAATTTGGTGTCCTAGCATCAGCTGTGCCGGGCTAAACCCGGTGGCTTGAATGGGCGTCGCCCTGTATGACAAGAGGGCTAGGTACGGCTCAGATTGCTTTAGAATGAATTTTGTTGTTTGAACTGCCCTTTCAGCCATTCCGTTGGCCTGCGGATAATGTGGACTTGACGTGGAATGTACAAAGTCATATTCCCTGCTGAAAGCACTGAACTCTGTAGAAGCGAACTGCATACAATTATCACTCACCAGCTCCATTGGAATGCCCCACCGGACGAACAAGCTCTTCAGACGAATGATAATGGCTTGACTTGTGATATCATTCAGAGGTGCAATTTCCAAATACCTGGAATAGTAGTCGATCACAACAAGGAACTTTTTCCTGTGCAGTTCACACAAATCAGCAGCTATTTTCTGCCATGGCCCCGCAGGCAGCGGAGTAGAAATCAAGGGCTCCCTTCTCTGAGTAGGCCGGCGTTCCCGGAAAAAGGCAGATTTAGACACGTGATTTGCAATGTCGAAGCTGATCCCAGGCCACCACACAGCTGTAGCTGCCCTTTCTCTGCACTTTGTAATGCCTAAGTGGCCATCGGTCTTGGAACAGCACCAACCCCTCCAGCTCCGTGAGCTGCGACCTCTCTGGCTGGTAAGCACTTAAAGTCATCCAGGCTGCCCGGCCCTCAGGCCAGCCTTCTTTTATGTACTTTATAACCTCTTGCAGATCTGTGTCCAAATATGTCTCTCTTTATTTCCTCCAGTTTCCTTGAAGAAATGGACTTAGAGGCCAGAACTGAATCAACATACACTTTCACATCAGATTCAGTGGAGGATTTTTCAGAAGCAGCCAGCGGGAGCCTGGATAGTGTATCCGCCACAACCAGTTGTTTCCCCGGCACATGCACTGCCGGAACATTGAACCTGAGCAGTCTCATTAAAAGTCTCTGGCATCTTAAGGGTGTTTTGTCAATATCATAAGAGTTGATTAGAGGGACTAGGGGTTTGTGGTCAGTCTCCAGACTAAATTTCTCCAAACCCACTAAATAACGCTGAAAGCGCTCACAGGCCAAAACTGCAGCCAGGCACTCTCTCAATTTGAGTGTATTTTGACTCCGCAGCCGTCAGTGTGCGGGAACAGTAGGCGACGGGCTGTAGTGTATTTTCATTTAACTGCAGGAGTACAGCCCCCAACCCATAACTGCTTGCATCGGCACTAACCACAGTATTTTTTTGAAGGATCGTAGAACCCCAGCACTGGGGAAGAACCCAGCAGGGACTTGGCCTGCAAAAAAGCTTTTTCTTGTGAAGGTCCCCAGACCCAGGCAACGTCTTTCTTTAGCAACTCTGTGATAGGGTGTAAAACTGTTGATAAATCTGGAAGAAACTTGCCCACATAATTTACAGGGCCCAATATCTGTCTCAGCCCATGTACATCAGAAGGACTTTTCATCTGTTCAATAGCACAAATTTTCTCAGGGTCTGGCTTGATGCCATCCCCATTGATGATATGCCCAAAGTAACAAAATTCAGTTTTCCTAAAGTGGTATTTTTCTTTATTCAGCTTCAGCCCAGACTCTTTGATAGCCTGCAGCACACAACTTAAACGCTGATCATGCTCCTCCACTGTAGACCCATACACTAGAATGTCGTCCATGATGACTGCCGTGCCCACGTGGTCACTCAGGAGAGAACTCATTTCCCTTTGAAAGATTTCAGGAGCAGAGGATATCCCAAAGGGGAGTCTGCAGAAGCAGAACTGACCTACCGGTGTGATAAAGGTAGTCAGTTTGCGGCACTTTGGATCCAGGGGGATCTGCCAAAAGCTGCTAGAAGTGTCTAATGTGGAAAAGAACTTCACCCCAGCCAACTTTGGAGCTATATCTTCTAATGTCGGCAGCACAAATCTCTGTCCCCACAGATGCGCACCTTTCCGTTTTTCTTTGCAACAGGAACAATGGGGGCACACCAATCAGTCGCTTCAACAACCTCTTCAATAGCCCCCATAGACTTCATGCGCATAAGCTCCTTTTCCACTTGAGGCATGAGCGGGAACGGAATTCTACGGGGAGTAGAAATACTGTATGGGACTGCGTCACTTTTAGGTGCTATACGGACTGGTTTACAATTCAGTAGGCCCAACTCGCCAAACATATCTTCAGAGATCTCATTCACTCTGGCCACGAGGCCCAAGTCACAGGCTGCTTTTCTGCTCAATAAATTGCTAACACACTGACCTCGAATCACATGCACCCACATAGTGAACTTCCTTTGCTTGTACTCACAGCTGGCAAGAAATTTCCCCGCACAATCAATGCGGCCACCCGGACTATGGACATTTGTAGTAACCTTCGCCAGCTGGGGCTGTCGAGGCAGTTTCATAAATGCAGCAAAAGACATTACAGTGATATCTGCTCCTGTGTCAATCTTAAAATCAACTTTGGCTCCCATTACAGTAAAAGTAACCTTCCAATCTTCCTCTGAGCATGGCCGTTCCACAACGGACCCCACAAAAGACAATTCCTGACCCTCCTGGTCACTGTCCACCTGCATCTCCTTAATGTATTCAGTTTTACACACCACTTCAAAATGGCCCATTCTGTTACATTTTCTGCATCTTTTATCTCTGGCCGGGCATATAACACTCTGATCATGGACACGGTAGCACCGTGTGCATCGGGCATGCTGCCCCCATCCACTTCTAGGCCTTTCCATTATTTTAGATCTACCGCTCACACTGTGCCTTTCACTAGCAGTTTTCCTGGACTGTTGCACTTTATCCACAATACTCTCAGACCTCAGATCTGCTTTTTCACCAGTTCACTCTGGCGGACGATCCTAATAGCCCCATCTAATGTTAAATCAGGCTCTAACTGCAGCTTCAGTGAGACTTCAGCATCTGCAATTCCAATAACTATTCTGTCTCTGATTTGCTCTTCTTTAGCAACACCAAACTCACAGAATTCAGCTAGTTCATACAGGCTGCGCACAAATGACTCCACAGATTCTCCCACATGCTGATTACGTTTGTGAAAACAAGCTCTCTCATGAATCACATTTCTTTTGGGCACAAAGTGGGCACTGAGTTTATCCATAACTATATCAAAGTTAAATTCTTCCCCTTCTTGGAAAGTGAAAGCATTGAACACTGGCTCCACATCTTTCCCCATAGAGTATAAAAGAGAATTAACTTGTACATCACCACTCTCCTTGTTCAGTTTGTAAGCAATCCGGAAGCGCTGAAACCGCTGACGCCATGTGGGCCAAGCTGCAGGCTGAGAGAAGTCAAAAGGCTCAGGTGCGGTAAACTTTGACATTGTCATCGATCAGGAACAGAAGCGCAGGCCAGAACTTCTGACACCATGTCATGAGATGCAGGACATATGCAGGACACAGCAATGATGGTACAACTCTATTTTATTACAGAGCACAGCAACATACATCTAGTGACTAGATTCTAGTCAGGTTGATTTCACTAACTAACTGCGACACAGACTACCGGACCTAAGCCCCGCCCCCAAACTAGTGACATCACATCCTGCTCTCATCACATATATATATATATATATAAAATTCAGTAGAAGAGGCACTCTCAGGGCTTAATATATTCCAATATTTACAGCTTTATTTTTTTTTAGATCCAAAATAGGATTGGGTCAACATTTCAGTCCTCACAGGGACTTTTATCAAGTCTGTGTTTAATCTTATAATGCTTTTTAGTTTCGGTATAGTCTCGTATATGAACGAAACTAAAAAGCATTATAAGATTAAACACGGTCTTGATAAAAGTTCCTGTGAGGACTGAAACGTTGACCCAATCCTATTTTGGATATAAAAAAAAAATAAAGCTGTGAATATTGGAATATATAAAGCCCTGAGAGTGCCTCTTCTTCTACTGAATTACACTATAAACCTATAGAGAGCACCCAGGCATATCAACCAAACACTGACTGCTTGGAACACCAAACCAGAAAGTGTGTATATATATATATATATATATATATACACCTGTATATATATATATATATATATAAAATATATATTTAGAAGAACATTGGAATGTGAAATTAATATTTTCATGTCGGGTTAGCGCACTCGAGAATGTGCAATCGGGTTTGCGCGCGAGTAGGGTGTTTTATCCCCCCACTTTTTTTGCTCCACTCCTATGGGGGAATACGTTAATGTGATTGCGATATTCAAAGTTTGGCTTTTTGCACGCATTGGTTTAGCACATTAGTGAAACATTTTTACTTTTAACTTGTAATATGAGCTCTACCCGATGTGCGCAAAAAGTTTACTTCTAGCAGAGTTTGTGCGGGAACTGGAGCGTTAAATAATGCTCCACTTGTAATCTGGTCTTTTGATGGGCTTTAATTAGCAAATCATTTTCATTTGCAAAAAGAAGCATAAATTAGCAATTTCTCATACATTTTATACACTGCAGCTGGTATAACAAGTCATTGGGAACACATTCAGGGAAAAACAATTTTACAGTGAACTGTCCCTTTAAGTTTGGTCCATAGTAATTTGAGTATTTTCTTAGAGGTCTGGACAGTAGGATTATAGCTGTCAACTAACGGGTTCAACGGCAGGCTGAAATCCCCCGCCAATAATAATAGTCCCTTGGCCAGATCCCTAGTAATTGTTGACATTTGTTAGAAATACTGTATGTGTTTAGTATTAGGGGCATATATATATTGACTATGGTAACAGGTTTACCAAACATATTCCCACATACCTGCCTTATTTATCTTTTTCTAAACATAACAATTTAAAGGGAACAGATTTGTGGAAAAAATATGTTCACACCATTAGTTTTCTTCAATGAATTTGCTCAGTGGTTGTGTAGGGAATAGTGAGAGTGAAAATATTTAGGAATCTGACCTGACTTAAAGTGGGCTGTCTGTAAAAGGAGGATATGACCGTGGTGCCTTTTGAAATCTAAGAAACCTATAGATCTCTTGTGTTAAACCCTTTCACATTTTGTGTTACTATATTCAAATACATGGCTAGATTTAGAGTTTGGCGTTAGCCGTCAAAACCAGCGTTAGAGGCTCCTAACCCTGGTTTTGGGCTACCGCTGGTATTTAGAGTCAGTCAGGAAAGGGTCTAACGGTCACTTTGCAGCCGCGAGTTTTCGATACCGCAGATCCTCCTACGTCAATTGCGTATCCTATCTTTTCAATGGGATCTTTCTAACGCCGGTATTTAGAGTCTTGGCTGAAGTGAGCGTTAGAAATCTAACGACAAAACTCCAGCCGCAGAAAAAAGTCAGGAGTTAAGAGCTTTCTGGGCTAACGCCGGTTCATAAAGCTCTTAACTACTGTGCTCTAAAGTACACTAACACCCATAAACTACCTATGTACCCCTAAACCGAGGCCCCCCACATCGCCGCCACTCTAATACATTTTTTTAACCCCTAATCTGCCGACCGCACACCGGCGCAACCTACGTTATCCCTATGTACCCCTAATCTGCTGCCCCTAACACCGCCGACCCCTATAAACCCTATATTATATTTATTAACCCCTAATCTGCCGCCACCAACGTCGCCGCCACCTACCTACAATTATTAACCCCTAATCTGCCGACCGGACCTCACTGCTACTATAATAAATGTATTAATCCCTAAAGCTAAGTCTAACCCTAACACTAACACCCCCTTAAATATAATTTTAAATATAATTTTATTCTAACGAAATAAATTAACTCTTATTAAATAAATTATTCCTATTTAAAGCTAAATACTTACCTGTAAAATAAACCCTAATATAGCTACAATATAAATTATAATTATATTGTAGCTATTTTAGGGTTTATATTTATTTTACAGGCAACTTTGTATTTATTTTAACCAGGTACAATAGCTATTAAATAGTTAAGAACTTTTTGAAGCACCGCTGGTATTTTGAGTTGCACTGGCGGTAAATTATGCTCTACGCTCCCTTTTTGGAGCCTAACGCAGCCATTCTGTGAACTCTAAATACCAGCGGTATTTAAAAGGTGCGGGGAAAAAAAGCCAGCGTTAGCTACGCGGGTCGTTACCGACAAAACTCTAAATCTAGCCGACAGTGTTTTAAAAGTACAAATGAGTGAAAAAGCATGATGATATAAGTAAAAAAGCCCAAGTTGCTAAAATATGCACCCACAGAGGGAAGGGGCAATAACTATGAGTGCTCTGATTCTGAATCATATTATACTCATTGGGCTCCATTTACCAAGTAGCGGGCTGCGATTGCTGTTTTGGAGGCGAGACTGAAACAATAGTTAAGAAGCAGTGATCTTAAGACCGCTTCTCCTTAACCTGCCCACCACATAGAAGGAGCCCGATTGAAATAATCCTGATCCGATGGGGATGATTGACAGCCCCTGCTAGTGGCCGATTGGCTGCCAGCAAACAGGGGGTGGCATTGCCCAAGCATTACATGTGTGTGTGTATATATATATATATATATATATATATATATATATATATATATATATATATATATACATACATACAGTATATATAAATTCCACTGCAGGGCTCTGCACTCACTTTAACCAGCAACAGCCCAGGGTGCTTTAAATAGTCATAAAAAGTCCATAAAAGTAAAGCACTCACCAGGTCTTGACAAATATAACAATAATACTTTATTGTATCATAAGTTGACGTTTCGGGGATTTTAACCCCGTCCTCAGACCATAAACATAGTGCACATACCTTGCTCCTTAAAAACCCTTCACCAAACAATCCACGCCGGAAAACCGGAAGTCGCCCGGCGTTCTGACCGCACCACTGCGCAGGCTCAGTCAGTCGCCATGGCTACCGGACGCAGCATCACTAAAAACAGATTAAACGGATCAACATGTTACAATTAGTACAATATACACTGTGACTGTCAATCTATACCAGGAATCCTATTATCAGATAACTACCCAGCTAATGAGAAATATAGTGTGCATTAGTTAGCTATTTCATGGACTATATTGGTATACAGAGTGGTAACATTACACAGTAAGAGTCTGCTTAGTAGTACCTGTAATGGTAATTATTATTGGCATGTTCTAATGTGTATTCAACATTCTATTCGGAAACCAATATATTACCTAATAGCCACTAAGTGGAATGCAGTCATATTATCAATCCTCACAATAAGCCATATATGTGTCAGTCTACAATCAGCATATGGCTAGACATAGTGAATAGGCTAAGTTAGAGAAAGCAGTGCCAGTCCAGATGGGTATTCAACCCCCCAGGCACCAAGGTATCTAGGTTGTAGATCCACCTGGACTCACACTGTAACAACATTTTACCCCTATCTCCTCCTCTTACTAGGGGAGGAATGTGATCTATGAGGGTGTAGTGTCCCTGAAAAGGTAAGTTCTTATCAGTTTCCAGGATGTTCCAATTTTTTTTCACCAATTGTGGTAAGCCCCTTTTGTCAGAAGTAAATGCTGTAGTGAAGATCAGTCTATTGTCATTACACCGTATTGTTGAGGTTTGGAGAGCTGTATCCTGATCCATTTCTTCAAATCTCCGGAAGTGTTGATCAATATGTTTCCCTTGGTAGCCCCTTTGGAAGAATCTATTCCTCATTTCTCCTAGTTGCTCCTGTGCTTGATCACATTTGCTATTATTTTGTATCACCCTTTTAAACTGAGAAATCAGGAGGGCATTCTTCAATGAAGGTGGATGACAGCTTGTTGCCTCCAACAAGGAATTCCTATCCGTTTCCTTCCTGAATAGGGTAGTATGTAATTTACCATCCTCCAAGAATATTCTTAAATCCAAATAATCAACCCTCTGAGAGTGGTGAGTCATCTTAAATTGCAGGCCAGGTCTAGTTGCATTAAGGTTTAGAAACCAATTCTCCATTTCTGCTTCAGTACCTGTCCATAGAAGAAACAAATCGTCAATGTACCGTTTAAAGTACTTGATGTGACAATGTTTAAAGAGGCCAGTGTCCCTTTCTTCAAATTCAGCCATATATAGATTGGCGTACGATGGGGCCATGTTCGACCCCATTGCCGTCCCCATTAGCTGTAAATAAAATTACTTCTCAAATTTGAAATAATTTCTGGTGAGGCATAGTTCCAGTAATTCTCGAATTAACTCCACAGGAGGTCCCACAGGACAAGCAAGAGATGGGATTCATGAAAGTACAATACCCTCGCATCCCTGCTTTTTATAAATTACCAAAGGTACACAAGCATCCGACTAGACCACCGGGTAGACCCATAGTATCCTTTATTGGATCTCTCCTACAACCCATTGCAGTGTTTCTTGACAATATCCTGCAACCATTGGTGCACAGTATGCCTTCCTTTCTCTTGGATTCTATCAGCCTAATTAAAGAAATGAAAGTGTTCCCGATAATTGAAGAACCTATATTTCTGGTGACGCTTGATGTGGTGAGTCTTTATACCGTAATTCCACACTCACAGGGGCTTGTGGCCATCCAGAAACAGCTTAATCATTATCCTTATGTGGGACCTCCTGTGGAGTTAATTCTAGAATAAAATTGATTCAAAACTTTACAGGAAACCAATTTCGGGGAACACGATCCTGCACCACAAAAGTGGGCACCCCCCTCACGTATTTAGTGTCATTGCAAAGAGCCAGTTCTTGAGGACCAGAAGGATCTGTAGCAGTAACAGTGATTACTTTGCAGAAACCAAGGAAATTAAGTGGAGACTAAAAAATAGAGGTTATCCCTCAAAACTTCTTAACAATGTAGCCAAAAATGTGGCCTCAGCAGGAAGAAATTCACAACAATTGCAGCGCAAGGTGAACGAGCAAGATAGACCATTTACCTTTATTACCCAATATTCTTCGGACTATTCTACTGTGTGCAGCATCATTAGGAAATATTTTCCCATTCTTTTAGGTGATGTGCATCTAAAAACAACAGTAGAAAAAGGGTTTAAGTGTGTCTATTCAAAAAATCTGACTTTGGGCAATCTTTTGTCCCCTAGTCTTTTGCCTTCCAATTCAAGGAAGAGAAGCTCTTGGTTACAAGTCAACGGTACTTACAAGTGTGAGGACCACAGATGTAAGGCCTGCAACTCCATTACGGAGAGCAAAGATTTTTACTCTTGCTCAACTGGAGAAAAATTTCTCTCAAAAGGATGTATAAAGTGTTCCAGTGTCTATGTCGTGTACCTCATAGAGTGTCAAACACACTCCAAACAGTATGTTGGAATGACAAGTAGGGAGGTCCGGACAAGGATTCGAGAACACCTTGGTTACATCAAATACGAAAAACCATGTTCGGCACTATCCCGACACTTTATAGAGGTGCACGGCAAGGACACTGGATCCTTTAGATGGCGAGGTATTGAAACCATAAAACTGCCCCCTAGAGGAGGAAATAAAGACCAACTTTTGGCCAGACAGGAGGTGTACTGGATCATGAAGCTTAACACTCAGATCCCACATGGGTTTAATTCTGAGTTTGACATCATAAACCATTGGAAGTAAATTGCTTCATGATCCACTATGCCTTCATGTCTCTAATATCCCAAAAGATAACATAAGATGGGATAAAATTATTAGGGGTATCAACTCCCAAAAAAATTATCTCTAAATTAGATTGCCACAAACATCCCAAAAGAAGCCCTTTTTTATCTATAATATTAATCTTATTTGGCACTAATATTTACATGGATTTATAAAGATATCCTTTAGCTTGACATATACAACTAGCAAGGGAATTTTGTTATTATTTATTTATTCATGTGCACAAAATTTTAAAATTATGTTTGGCAAATATGGTAATAATTCAAAATGAGGGTGTTTATCTAATTTAGATGGATTTTTCTTTATTTACTGTTTTCTCATCTGTTTTCATATTATCATATCAATTTTTTCTGATAATTAGGATATAACATAGTAACCACTGACCAATTGTTGTTTTCCTTCTATGTCATAACTGACCATATTCATGTTTCTTATGAGTGAGAAAAGTATTTGATTGTGTATATTCTGTATCTAAATGGTTAACAGGGGTGTGTTTAACACCACCAATAACCATCTGTTTTGTAACCTTTTTAAGCAGGCACTTACCTGTGTCTAATCAGGTTTATGAGTACGGCACCCAGCCGAAACGCGTAAAACCTGATACTCCTACTGTGTGTACCATTTTCAATTTTTTAATGTGAAGAAATAAAGGCTGTTTTTATATATATTGGATACTATAATTGTTTTGTTGTACTCCCCCTTTGTTTATAGTGCTGCAGAATCTGTTGGCGCTCTACAAATAACCGATAATAATAATACTGGGATCGCCTGCTTTTTTCCTTTTTGATATCTACATCAAGGATTACAAGGAATCCTTTCAAGATACCCTTTATCCACAAGTAAATACCAAGGCATCTGAGGGCGGATCAAGTGCTTTTAAGTTACACAGCTCTTTGGCGATACTATTTGGAATACTCTGGCACAAACATCGCACCAGATTGGCTGACCACCCACCACGTGACCTAGTATATAGACTCTCATTGGCCGATTGCACCAAAGAGGCATAACCGGAACCGGCTAAACGAAGAGCCGCATAGCTGAAGTCACTGCAGTAGCAGTACTCGACAAGCGGCGGCTGAACGGATTTAGCCACTTTTTGAGAGCAGTTGACAAGCAGTTAGAGCACCTGGATAGCTCTATCTCCGCGAACAGTGGATACTCGCCAGACGAAAAATCTTATGGTCGCTGTGGGTGAGTCTTGTTAATGTATTTCTCCAAGGAACATACCGCAACAATATATAGAGCGGAATTCTTTTGCCTACAGAGTTTATGTCTGATGTGTGCCATTACAATATATCGCCTATAACAGTTAACACAGGACTGTGGACTGCCTTTAAAATACATTCGGCTCACAAGGGTAAAACACAGTACTACCTCTTTCTTACAAACTCTTTAAACATTGTCACATCAAGTACTTTAAATGGTACATTGATGATTTGTTTCTTCTATGGACAGGTACTGAAGCAGAATTGGAGAATTGGTTTATAAACCTTAATGCAACTAGACCTGGCCTACAATTTAAGATGACTCACCACTCTCAGAGGGTTGATTACTTGGATTTAAGAATATTCTTGGAGGGAGGTAAATTGCATACTACCCTATTCAGGAAGGAAACGTATAGGAATTCCTTGTTGGAGGCAACAAGCTGTCTTCCGCCTTCATTGAAGAATGCCCTCCTGATTTCTCAGTTTAAAAGGGTGATACGAAATAATAGCAAACGTGATCAAGCACAGGAGCAACTAGGAGAAATGAGGAATAGATTCTTCCAAAGGGGCTACCGAGGGAAACATATTGATCAACACTTCCAGAGATTTGAAGAAATGGATCAGGATACAGCTCTCCAAACCTCAACAATACGGGGTAATGACAATAGAATGATCTTCACTACAGCATTTACTTCAGACAAAAGGGGCTTACCACAATTGGTGAAAAAAAATTGAAACATCCTGGAAACTGATAAGAACTTACCTTTTCAGTGGACACTACACCCTCATAGATCACATTCCTCCCCTAGTAAGAGGGGGAGAATGTTGTTACAGTGTGAGTCCAGGTGGATCTACAACCTAGGTACCTTGGTGCCTGGGGGGTTGAATACCCATCTGGACTGGCACTGCTTTCTCTAACTTAGCCTATTCACTATGTCTAGCCATATGCTGATTGTAGACTGACACATATATGGCTTATTGTGAGGATTGATAATATGACTGCATTCCACTTAGTGGCTATTAGGTAATATATTGGTTTCCGAATAGAATGTTGAATACACATTAGAACATGCCAATAATAATTACCATTACAGGTACTACTAAGCAGACTCTTACTGTGTAATGTTACCACTCTGTATACCAATATAGTCCATGAAATAGCTAACTAATGCACACTATATTTCTCATTAGCTGGGTAGTTATCTGATAATAGGATTCCTGGTATAGATTGACAATCACAGTGTATATTGTACTAATTGTAACATGTTGATCCGTTTAATCTATTTTTAGTGATGCCGCGTCCAGTAGCCATGGCGACGGACTGAGCCTGCGCAGTGGTGCGGTCAGAACGCTGGGCGACTTCCGGTTTTGCGGCGTGGATTGTTTAGTGAAGGGTTTTTAAGGAGCAAGGTATGTTCACGATGTTTATGGTCTGAGGACGGGGTTAAAATCCCCAAAACGTCATCTTATGATACAATAAAGTATTATTGTTATATTTGTCAAGACCCGGTGAGTGCTTTACTTTTATGGACTTTATATATATACTATATATATATATATATATATATATATATATATATATATATATATAGAGAGAGAGAGAGAGAGAGAGTGTATATATATAAATATATATATATATATATACACACCATATACCTTTTAACCCTTATAAAAAACTGTTATTGATGAATATGTGAATATTTTTTTATCAGCAAATGTATATATGAGTGTAACACTTTATTTTAATATTTTGGCGACTGCAGTCACTGTCAGAGCATCATTCAACAAAAAAAGAATTTTTTTATTTTTTTTATTTTATTATTTAACTTTTTTTTTTTACTTTCCTGGGGAGGGGGGGGGGGCGGGTGCTTGCTCAAGTATGCAGTAGTGGACTTACTGTGGAAGAAGGCTGAAGTTATGAGCGCTCAGCGCTCTGTTGGCGCATGCAGAAAGTCAGGGCAGGACTCACAATGAAGTGGAAGACAGGAAGGAGGTAACATATGATATTTATATAAGTACAAATTACAATACATGTTTTTGCTTGGTTGGCAGTGTTTAAAAAAACAGGCTATTATTCCAATTGATAATATTCCAGTAAGTAGGCCTTCATGTGAAAAGCCTGGATAGCCCTGATTTAAATGCTACAAGTCATGGAGACTGTCAGACTGATAAAAACTGACTGACCTGCCCTGCGTATAGTACAGGCCCTGATAAAAACTGACTGACCTGCCCTGCGTATAGTACAGGCCCCCTGCAGAGTCACTCACAATCACAAATGTGAGGAATGAATATGGCTCAGACTGGACATGTAATGTACAATTATTTTACCAACAGCTTTTCCCATATTTCCTCAAAATAAGCTACTTTGTGGTTAGTTTAGGTGGAGACATTGAGGCAGAATTATCAAATGTCTGTCAAACCTGATCTGACAGTGCAGATCAGGTCCGACAGACATCGCTGAATGCGGAGAGCAATACACTCTCCATATTCAGCATTGCACCAGCAGCTCACAAGAGCTGCTGGTGCAACGCCGCCCCTTGAAGACTCGCGGCCAATCGGCCACCAGCAGGGGGTGTCAATCAACCCAATCGTACTCGATCGGGTTGATTTATGGTGATTCCTGTCCGCCTGCTCAGAGCAGGCGGACAGGGTTATGGAGCAGCGGTCTTTCCGAGCTTGAGAAATGGGCCTCATTGCATCACATTGCCATAGCCAGAAACCAACCAAAGTTCCTAGTCACGATTTGGGTGCAATTCTGCTTTTTCCCACCCACTGAGTTCCCATAACTCAAAAAACACCCTGCCCTTTAAATGCCCAGTCATGCACCCATATTGTGCCAACTCCACCCCTTGTCAACCAGCTAAGCCCACTTAGACTATTTTCTGATGCTAATGAGTTCTGTTGAGGATAAAATAACTGTCCATGGATAATATTCTGACTTCTGTGATTTAGCCAGAAATCAAATCTGCATCAGAAATAGTGTTCTGTATAAATCTGTGAGAAACAAAAAAACTTTAATATTTTGTATGTATAATGTCACACACACATATATACATAGACACACACACTTACACATACACTCACACAGACACACACTCACGTAGACACGCACTCACACATACACGCACTCACACATACACGCACTCACACATACACGCACTCACACATACACACACACTCACACATAGACACACTCAAATAGACACACACACACACACATAGACTCACACACATACACACACACACACACATACATACATACACACAGACACTCACACATAAACACACTCACACAGACACACACACAAACACACACACACACAGACATACATAGACACACTCACACACACACACACATACACACACACACATACATAGACACACTCACACACACACACACATACACACACACACACACACACACACACAAACATACACATAGTGAGTGGAAGGCTGAAGTTATGAGCACTCTGTGGGCACATGCAGAGAGTCAGGCCTCACAATGAAGTGAAAGGGAGGAGGTAAGTCCTGGGGGCTTACAACTGAAGTGGTAGTAAAAGACAAATTCACTACAACTCAGCCCCCCCCCCTTACTTCTACTCACAAATGGGAAAGGGTTATCCTTTGGTATCATGCCACTCTAATTCCCCTACAACACTCCTTATGTCCCTTGGTAGCTTAATTGCATGCTCAGGCACTTGTCAGATGTCTCTAGCTCAGTGTTTCTTGCAGCAAGAAAAAGAGAGGAGTGATGCCAAATGTTTGACAGTAACAAATATTTTTGTTCAAATGACAGTGCACCTTTGCTTATTTATATAATTATATTTAATTATAAACTTTTGCTAGCCTAAAATGTAATCAGTTTGCCTTATCTGGCCCATTTCTCCTCTGCCGCGCCTGACCCACTCTGCCTGTCAGATTTAGGAGATGGAATACAACTATAATCAGTTTGATGCTTTGCACCCATAGCTACCCGGCAGCCTGAAAGATCTATGACTTTGTCTTACCACTACTCTAGCTGCCTTCTGTGCCCAGCACTTCTAAACTTTCCTCTTTAGCCAATGCCCATGCACACAAGCCTAAAGGCAGTGTTGCTGCAGGTGATAAAGTAAGAGACAAAAACTGAAGGAGTCATGGTGTCTGCTGGGTTCTAAACCAAGGCATTATAACTACAGGTTTGTGTGTCACGGGTATCTCAGGGGTTAACTGAAGAGGGCTATGTGTGTTAATGGCATCCCAGGGATAAACTGCCCAGGTGTTTGTGTTAATGGAATCCCAGGGATACACCTACTGGTATGTGTGTTATTGGCATCCCACGGATACACCCTCTGGTGTGTGTGTTATTGGCATCCCAAGGATAAACTGCTCAGGTGTGGGTTATCAATAGACACACACATATCTCCACTGCTCTCTTCTGCTATCTGGGTCCTTCTGTATTTAATAATATCCTAATGCAAACTGAGTACTTTAATCTCACAAACACAGGCTTACTGCTGTGAACTCATACACATGGAACCCAGTCCCCAGTGCATTACATTTATATGACTTTTCACCCCAGACTTACTCTCCCTTTCTCTAGACCTGCCCTGTTGTCAATTAAAATGGAGATAGTTTTATCTTCATCTTTATATTTAGTATAGACGCATCTTTATAGGATCATGCATCTCTTATTTAAAGGGACATTCCAGTCAAAACTGGAATGCACATGGGTACATTTCACTTTTGAATAGAATAATTTTTGCAATATACATGTATTATCAAAAATTCTTGTAATAAAAGTTATTGCTGTTTCAAAAGTGTATTTAAGTATGCTCCATGCACCAGCATTTTAAATACAGCACTTGCTCAGAAAGCCTAAAGTGCTTGTATCATCTGGTAATTACTCAATTTGTTAATTGCTGACAGGATATAAGCCCCACTGGAGATTGGAGCAGCTGCAGTATTTAAAACGGAGCACTGAAAAAATCTAGCTATGCATTACGTGCAGAGAAAAATGTTAACACTAAAATAGAGATAACTTTTACTAATATATGTATATTGTAATTATGTTTCTGTCCAAAGATGATGTTCATCTATATGCAATTCAGTTTTGACTGGAATATCCCTTTAAAGGAAATATATTATCTTTAAAATGAGATAGTGGCCTCTAGTTATGAAGCTCCATTTGTACCTGCCTTCGCCGGCCCCAATACGCTCGCCTAAGCTCGACTCACATCTCCTGAATACGTTCACCAAAGTTATCAAAAAGCAGCGCACCAAGTACGGGGCGATGAGCAGCGGACTGTGATAGTTATCACTCATCCGATCTCGCTGCTCTTCGGCTTTTCTACAGCTTTATTGATAAGCTGTCACTAAGCACCCACACTATACTATACTGTTCTACCCCCTATACCGGCACCCCCAGAGCCCCCCGCAAATAAATAAAGTTATTAACCCCTAAACCGCCGCTCCTAGACCCCGCCGCAACTATAATAAATGTATTAACCCCTAAACCGTCGCTCCCGGACCCCGCCGCAACTATAATAAATGTATGAACCCCTAAACCGCCGCTCCCGGACCCCTCTGCCACCAACTGGTGCATTATTAACTAAATTAATCCTATTTAAAACTAAATACTTACCTATAAAATAAACCATAATATAGCTACAACATAACTAATAATTATATTGTAGCTATTTTAGGATTTATTTTTATTTTAACTAGGTACAATAGCTATTAAATAGTTATTAACTATTTAATAGCTACCTAGATAAAATAAAAACAAATTTACCTGTAAAATAAAAACTAACCTAAATTACAATTACACCTAACACTACACTATCATTAAATAAATTATTCATATTTAAAACTAAATACTTACCTGTAAAATAAACCCTAAGATAGCTACAATGTAATTAATAATTACATTGTAGCTATTTTAGGATTTATATTTATTTTACAGGTAACTTTGTATTTATTTTAACTAGGTACAATAGTTATTAAATAGTTAATAACTATTTAATAACTACCTAGCTAAAAGAAATACAAAATTACCTGTAAAATAAATCCTAACCTAAGTTACAATTAAACCTAACACTACACTAACATTAAATTAATTAAATAAATTAGCTACCAATACCTACAATTAAATAAACTAAACTAAATTACAAAAACAAAAAACACTAAATTACAGAAATATTACAAGAATTTTAAACTAATTACACCTAATCTGAGCCCCCTAATAAAATAAAAAAAAAACAATATATGCCCCAAAGTAATCAGCTCTTTTGCCTGTAAAAAAAAATACAACCCCCCCAACATTAAAACCCACCACCCACATACCCCTACTCTAACCCACCCAAACCCCCCTTAAATAAACCTAACACTAACCCCCTGAAGATCTCCCTACCTTGAATCCTCTTCAGCCAGCTAGGCCGAAGTCTTCATCTGATGGGGCAGAAGAGGACATCCAGACCGGCAGAAGTCTTCATCCTATCTGGGCAGAAGAGGACATCCAGACTGGCAGACATCTTCATCCAAGCGGCATCTTCTATCTTCATCCATCCGACGAGGAGTGGCTCCATCTTCAAGACCTCGGCATGGAACATCCTTCTTCACCGACGACTACCCGACGAATGAAGGTTCCTTTAAGTGACGTCATCCAAGATGGCGTCCCTCGAATTCCGATTGGCTGATTCTATCAGCCAATCGGAATTAAGGTAGGAAAAATCTGATTGGCTGATGCAATCAGCCAATCAGATTGAAGTTCAATCCGATTGGCTGATTGAATGAGCCAATCGGATTGAACATCAATCTGATTGGCTGATATCATCAGCCAATCAGATTTTTCCTACCTTAATTCCGATTGGCTGAATCCTATCAGCCAATCGGAATTCGAGGGACGCCATCTTGGATGACGTCACTTAAAGGAACCTTCATTCATCGGGTAGTCATCGGTGAAGAAGGATGTTCCGCGCTGGAGGTCTTGAAGATGGAGCCGCTCCTCGTCGGATGGATGAAGATAGAAGATGCTGCTTGGATGAAGATGTCTGCCGGTCCGGATGTCCTCTTCTGCCCGTATAGGATGAAGACTTCTGCCGGTCTGGATGTCCTCTTCTGCCCCATCGGATGAAGACTTCGGCCCGGCTGGGTGAAGACGACTCAAGGTAGGGAGACCTTCAGGGGGGTAGTTTTAGGTTTATTTAAGGGGGGTTTGAGTGGGTTAGAGTAGGGGTATGTGGGTGGTGGGTTTTAATGTTGGGGGGGGTTGTATTTTTTTTTACAGGCAAAAGAGCTGATTACTTTGGGGCATGCCCCGCAAAAAGCCCTTTTAAGGGCTGGTAAAAGAGCTGAATACTTTTTAATGTAGAATAGGGTAGGGACTTTTATTTATTTTTTATTTTTTTATTTTATTAGGGGGCTTAGATTAGGTGTAATTAGTTTAAAATTCTTGTAATATTTTTTATTTTCTGTAATTTAGTGTTTGTTTGTTTTTGTAATTTAGTTTAGTTTATTTAATTGTATTTAATTCTAGGTATTGGTAGCTAATTTATTTAATTAATTTAATGATAGTGTAGTGTTAGGTTTAATTGTAACTTAGGTTAGGATTTATTTTACAGGTAATTTTGTATTTATTTTAGCTAGGTAGCTGTTAAATAGTTATTAACTATTTAATAACTATTGTACCTAGTTAAAATATATACAAAGTTGCATGTAAAATAGTTACAATGTAATTATTAGTTATATTGTAGCTATATTAGGGTTTATTTTATAGGTAAGTATTTAGTTTTAGTTTAATTTAGTTAATAAGAGTACTATTATTTAGTTTTTTTAATTAATATTTAAGTTAGGGGGGTGTTAGGGTTAGTGTTAGACTTAGGTTTAGGGGTTAATAATTTTATTATAATGGCGGCGGTGTAGGGGGGGCAGGATAGGGGTTAATAAATTTATTATAGGTGGCGGCGGTATAGGGGGGCAGGATAGGGGTTAATAGGTATTATGTAGGTGGCGGCGGGGTCTGGGAGCGGCCGTTTAGGGGTTAACATATTTCTTATAGTTGCGGAGGGGTCCGGGAGCGCGGTTTAGGGGGGAATAACTTTATTTAGTTGCGGTAGTGTAGGGGGCGGCAGATCAGGGGTTAATATTTATAATGTAGGTTGCGGCGGGGTCCGGGAGTGGCAGTTTAGGGGGTAAACTAATAACTTTAGTTGCGGTGGTGTAGGGGGCGGCAGATTAGGGGTGTTTAGACTCGGGGTACATGTTAGGGTGTTAGGTGCAGACATCTCCCATAGAAATCAATGGGATATCGGGCAGCAGCAAACATGAGCTTTCGCTATGGTCAGACTCCCTTGAAATCCAGGTATGCTGGCCCGGAATAGTGGCGAGCGTACCTGGTAGTAGTTTGATAACTACCAAAAGTAGTCAGATTGTGCCGAACTTGCGTTCGGAACATCTGGAGTGACGTAAGCATCGATCTGTGTCGGACTGAGTCTGGCGGATCGAAGCTTACGTCACAAAATTCTACTTTTGCCGGTGTGTAGGGCTTGATAACTTAGGTGAATCAGCCTCGCCACAAAAACGCTGTGGAATTCCAGCGTATTTGAGGTTGACGGCTTGATAACTAGAGGCCAGTGTGCCCAGTTAGATAAGAAATTGGCAAATTTATATGAGACACGTGATACATACAGGGACCGTAAAATCAAAATTAAACTTTTCATGATCCAGACAGCACGCAATGTTATACAAATTCCCAATTTACTTCTAATATAAAAAAATCTGTGATGGGCACAGTGATAGTTGGGTCACACAATGTCCCACCTAACAGCACTACCTTAGCCCCAATGTTAATCCCATGATGTATTGTTTGATAACTAATCAGTAATTTTACCCCTTGGCTGCCAGGAACATACAAATTAATTATTGTACCTCTTTAGCTGCCAGTAACAAGTAAACAAAAGTGATTTTAACCCCTTGTCTGGCCCTCACTTTTTCTGCTCCATACTGTAGTGCATATAAGCATTTTTGTACAAGCACTTGTTAATTTGCAATATTTAGTTCTTATTAAAAATATTTAAGGAAAAAATTGTCTTTTTATATGGCCATTAAAAACATGGTGGTGAGGGGCGTATGAAGTGGGAGGGGCAATGTAGGTGGGAGGGGCAATGTAGGTGGGAGGGGCACATGAGATGGGAGGGGCAATATGTTAGAGTAGGGGCAGAGGAGGTAGGTGGGGGGCCCTCAGTCTGCCCCTGCACTTATTCCATCCAGGGTGTTTAGGAAAACTTTTGAGTAATAATCATAGCACAAACAGGGTTTCTAATTCCCACGCAGGGAGCCAGAGTGAGGTTACATTTTTATCCATTTCAGAGATGTGGCATCCTCATGCATAAAAAAAACTGAGAGATGAGGCACATAAAGCGTCTATATATAGTAAAGAACTTAGAACACAATATTGGACAAATGTCTCTTACTCACAGTAAATACTAGTATTTGCAGTGTTTATCATCTTGTAAATTGATGCCATCAGCTGAGCCTGCAACAGGAACACAAGTTGCAGAATCATTATGGACCCTGTGGTATGCAAGGCCCCTATCCACAGCTACACATCACTATGGTCTTGGCAGCCAATACTAGGGAGAAAGCAGCAGATATTAGTGTCCTGGATTAGGTATTTAGTGCAAGACTGAAAATTTAGAGGCCACGTATAGGCCGTATGCTCCACATGGTAGGTCGATCATCGAGGAACTCTGACTTATGAGACATGATCCACACCAGCTATTCAGATGGTCTGCTGACCTCCAAAGAGCTACAGCTAAGCTCTTTGTGTGTCCAAAATAAGTCTGAACAGGATGGGTAGACACAGAGCTTACTTAGTGTGTGGCCATCCTGTTAGGCCGCCCGCTCCGCTCTCTTAGCGACAGACTGCTTGGATGGGGTACAGAGTAGGCTAGCGGGAATGTATAAAAGACAATATAAATATACCAAGTAACACAAATCAACATTCCCTGGTATACCAACTACTGCAAGTTTTGATTTTGACTCTGACGCATGGCGCATCTCTCCCATTAATTGTAGGGAATTTTAAAAGGTGGTCCACCACCAGTATGCTTTGCTATTTTTGCTTCAGTGCCACAATATGGAAAAAAGCTTGCCTGTCCTTCTCTCAGCAACCATGCACCATAAATGTCAGTGCTGAAAATAGTCATATATAGTGTTAAACAATTTAGTTTTTTTGTTGATCATGTGTTCTATCCTTGGTTTGTCATGTCATGAACTCATTGATTGGAATTGGTATAAAAAAAGGAAATAAAAAAAAAAAACAAGTTGCTATAGTATTTTTTATGTACAAACTGAGTGGGGTGTCAGCCTAAAACAAGAGGGAATAGTTTCACAGTGTGGTTGAAAACTTTCTCATGAACCAATATGCAGCTTCCAACCCTGACCACAAAGTTGCTCCTCTTGACAAGCAAAAACATTGTTTCAAATAACAACGAGGATATTATGTGATTTAGTTGTAGATATTATTGTATATATTTTTGTTGCAGCCAGAATCTGCAACATCTGCTTGCACAATAATTCACAAGTAGAAGCTTGCCTGTAAGTACCTAAACACTGTGAACCTGTAAATCAATGTATATATAATTAAATATGTATAAGAATGTGTATATATATAAATATATATTTATATTTAGCTATAGAATGCAGATAGAAACAAGTTTGAGTGTGGATGTCTGGGGAAATCTAAATGTACAATTAAATAACTGAGCATAATCAGTCCTAAAGTATAAAAAAAGAGGCAAGGTAATCTAACTAGTTTCCTGCCCTTTAAAATCTTATATTAATTTGTAAACAAAATCAAAATAAGGTGCTCCACAGTAGCTAAAAAAGGTATTGAGATAAGCACAGTTTAATCAGTCATCTGACAGTAAAGCATGCCTTCTAACAAACGTATTTAATAGAAAACTTGTGCTTAAATTTCCAATGTGACCAACCTACTGAAAATGGCAATTAAAATATTGTCTTGGGAGACAGAATCAAAACAGTCCAACCGTAACAACCCCAAAGTCCAGAATCATACACATTTTACATCTTCCATAAATCATTCCGAGGAATGTCCTGTGACAGGTTTTAATGAATGTTTCATTACTGTGCTAATACTGATAGCGTGGGAACAAACAAACAGGATTATACAGTCCAGGAACTTCAGTACTTAAATCACATGACCATGGCCAAAAACTGGCAGAAGGTCATAACATGTAAAGCGCATGGTGTACCACATTATGTTTACAGATTTTAATGATAACAAATAGTAGAAGAATACTGCTCGTAAAAATAAAAAGTTCCTTTATTCAAACATATTAAAAAACGCAGATTCGGCTCACGTGTAGTAAAAATAGTGTAAAAACCAATAAATCACCCAAACTTAACAGGACAGTCTATTTTTTTTAATGATATCTGATCTAGAACTGAAGTAAGATAATCCATGGTAATCCAGAAAAGCTGGCCTGTTATTGGGTCCTGAGGAATGAAATACAAATATCTTATGTTATATTCCATCCAAATCATTTTAAATATACCAGGCAAGAAACCAAACATTAAAAATGGAACAGTTATGAAAAAATAACCACAGCAATTATTTTTGAACAGTGCCTCTTTTTCAGCAGTTGTATCAGAGTTCTTTTTGAATTTTCGTTATAGCGTATTAATTGCTTTTCACTAAATAATACTGGCTTTTTATGACCAGATGTATTGAGCAACCCGTAGTGACCATCTGTCCTCTACCATAAGCATTGGAACGTATATTATCAAGGGTATAACTAGATCTCACTGGGCCCATGGTTAGTCTGTGCCAAGGGAAATGAACTTCATACAAATATAGTGGTAGTTTTCTCTGGACAGCAACACTATGGGCACTATATAGATATCTAGATATAAATATATATATATATACGTTATATATACACTCTCTGAACAAGGAACAAGGCAACCCCAGATGATCGTTTCACCCTTCATTTGGCCTCGTCTGTGAGGTTGCTGTGTTCATTGTTAAGAGTGGAATTGCCTGGTATTTTCGGCTCTGGACTGACCATAATGGACGTGATGAGACTGATATACTATAGGAAAGTTCTACTGTGTGAAAAGCATTACTGGGCTAAAAAGAAGCTGCACCCAGGTAGTAAATCGCCATAGAACAGGCTAACAATGTTATTGAGCTGGCTATTCATTCCTCTAAGTTTGCTTCTCTTTGTATGTATATATATATATATATATATATATATATATATATATATTCTGGGTATATATACTATATATAACGTATATATATATATATATATATATATATATATATATATATATATATATATATATATTTAAAATATCTATCTATTTATCCCTCTCTCTCTCTTTGAATTTCTCAACAAAAGGTCAAAAGTTTAAGGGCTAGATTACAAGTTTAAGGGCGCACGATAAATAACCAGCCATTACAAGTGGCTGGTTATTGCTACTGCTATTCTATCTATCTATTGGGTACTTGTAAAGCGCAAACTAATCACCCGTGAGGGTCTCAAGGCACTAAGCTCGTGGAAGCAATTAGTGCTCTAAAAATTAACCAGAGATCAAATTTCTGGTTACTTTTGTAAATATTCCCCAATTGCCCCCAAAATACAACGTAGTGTACTTATTAATGAATAAAAAAACGTTTTTATTTTTTTGCAAAATAACTGCTCAAAGCAGTTTTAAGCGGTTACAGTTTATGTGTTAATTTGTGTTTATACACATATAAACAAATAAATAACATAATTTATGTTGATTGTATGTCAGAAAGCGCCTAATTAAAGACTATGGGAATTAGGTTTGGGAAATATCGTATATATCTGTTATTCCTAATATGATTAATTCTCATATGTGTAGGAATGTATGCCGGAATACTGTATAGAAATATATACAATTTATTTCTTCATACAATTAATAAACATATAATAGAAACATACATTTAAAAAACATGGATCCATGTGAAAGTATACAAATATAATAAATTACGATCTTTGTTCATGAAATACACTAAAATGACATAATAATTCCTAAATCTCTAAATCAGTTCCTAAATTAGTTTCTTAAAATCTCTAAAAAACTTTTATAAATCTCTAAAAAACTTTTATAAAATTCTTACAAGATTGATTAAAACATATAATCCGTTGTAGTCCCTAACCGGTTAGGGTGATTTGATATTCTCAAAACAGTATTAGTCTCTTATTTGGTGTGAATTCAATAATAAAAATGTGAGACAAAAAATGTGTGGCAAAAAATAAAGTGTGAAACACAAAATTTCTTTGTGTGTTGTAATGGTGATAAAAAATATTTTGAAAAAATGTGAAAAAAAGCTTCTAAAATAGATTCAATAAAAAACTTTTAAAACGTGAAGTCCAATGTTCAAAAATCAAAAAGTAAAATCAAAAAGTAAAACTAATATAAAAAACATAGAATTCTTCCGTGTTTTAAATCCAAAATGGTGGTTGTGGTGGTTGTGAAATACCAGATGTGTTGAAAAATATGGAGAGAAAATAAATGATGAATTAAATCCAAATCCTTATCAAATAATAAGTCTGTGATTTCTATGGGTGTAGAAAATTAAAATTGGTGTGAATCTTCCTTCTCCTTAACAAATGGTTTGTTGTTGATATATTGATTCTAAGGTATTCGGTCTGTGATGAAAGACTCTATCCTTATCAAACCTGTAAACAACAAAATAACATAGTGCAATAATGCTACAAATGTATTGGAAATAATGAAAATCTGCTCACCAATGACTGTCAACGCGTTTCGGCCTCTCAGTAAGGCCTTTCTCAAGTCTTTCATCACAGACCGAATACCTTAGAATCAATATATCAACAACAAACCATTTGTTAAGGAGAAGGAAGATTCACACCAATTTTAATTTTCTACACCCATAGAAATCACAGACTTATTATTTGATAAGGATTTGGATTTAATTCATCATTTATTTTCTCTCCATATTTTTCAACACATCTGGTATTTCACAACCACCACAACCACCATTTTGGATTTAAAACACGGAAGAATTCTATGTTTTTTATATTAGTTTTACTTTTTGATTTTTGAACATTGGACTTCACGTTTTAAAAGTTTTTTATTGAATCTATTTTAGAAGCTTTTTTTCACATTTTTTCAAAATATTTTTTATCACCATTACAACACAAAAAGAAATTTTGTGTTTCACACTTTATTTTTTGCCACACATTTTCTGTCTCACATTTTTATTATTGAATTCACACCAAATAAGAGACTAATACTGTTTTGAGAATATCAAATCACCCTAACCGGTTAGGGACTACAACGGATTATATGTTTTAATCAATTTTGTAAGAATTTTATAAAAGTTTTTTAGAGATTTATAAAAGTTTTTTAGAGATTTTAAGAAACTAATTTAGGAACTGATTTAGAGATTTAGGAATTATTATGTCATTTTAGTGTATTTCATGAACAAAGATCGTAATTTATTATATTTGTATACTTTCACATGGATCCATGTTTTTTAAATGTATGTTTCTATTATATGTTTATTAATTGTATGAAGAAATAAATTGTATATATTTCTATACAGTATTCCGGCATACATTCCTACACATATGAGAATTAATCATATTAGGAATAACAGATATATACGATATTTCCCAAACCTAATTCCCATAGCCTTTAATTAGGCGCTTTCTGACATACAATCAACATTTCTCAACCATTTTTTGGGGCAGCTAGGTACCCCATCTGTCATTAAGCATCATTGGGATATTATGAGCGCTGAGAGATACTATTGATACAATAACATAATTTATGTAAGAACTTACCTGATAAATTAATTTCTTTCATATTGGTAAGAGTCCATGAGCTAGTGACGTATGGGATATACAATCCTACCAGGAGGGGCAAAGTTTCCCAAACCTCAAAATGCCTATAAATACACCCCTCACCACACCCACAATTCAGTTTAATGAATAGCCAAGTAGTGGGGTGATAAAGAAAGGAGTGAAAAGCATCAACAAAGGAATTTGGAAATAATTGTGCTTTATACAAAAAATCATAACCACCATAAAAAGGGTGGGCCTCATGGACTCTTGCCAATATGAAAGAAATTAATTTATCAGGTAAGTTCTTACATAAATTATGTTTTCTTTCATGTAATTGGCAAGAGTCCATGAGCTAGTGACGTATGGGATATGAAACTCCCGACAAGAGTCACTAGAAAAGGAGGGATAAAATAAAAAACAGCCATTTTCCGCTGAAAAAATAATCCACAACCCAAATTATAAATGTATTCTTTAAATGACAAGAAAAACTTAAAACATCAGCAGAAGAATCAAACTGAAACAGCTGCCTGAAGAACTTTTCTACCAAAAACTGCTTCTGAAAAAGCAAATACATCAAAATGGTAGAATTTAGTAAATGTATGCAAAGAGGACCAAGTTGCTGCTTTGCAAATCTGATCAACTGAAGCTTCATTCTTAAAAGCCCACAAAGTGGAGACTGATCTAGTAGAATGAGCTGTAATTCTCTGAGGCGGGGTCTCACCCGACTCCAAATAAGCTGAATGAATCAAAAGCTTTAACCAAGAAGCCAAGGAAATAACAGAAGCCTTCTGACCTTTCCTAGGACCCGAAAATATAACAAATAGACTAGAAGTCTTCCTGAAATCTTTAGTAGCTTCAACATAATATTTCAAAGCTCTTACCACATCCAAAGAATGTAAGGATCTTTCCAAAGAATTCTTAGGATTAGGACACAAGGAAGGGACAACAATTTCTCTACTAATGTTGTTAGAATTCACAACCTTAGGTAAAAATTGAAATGAAGTCCGCAAAACTGCCTTATCCTGATGAAAAATCAGAAAAGGAGATTCACAAGAAAGATCAAAAAGCTCAGAAACTCTTCTAGCAGAAGAGATAGCCAAAAGGAACAACACTTTCCAAGAAAGTAGTTTAATGTCCAAAGAATGCATAGGCTCAAATGGAGGAGCCTGTAATGCCTTCAAAACCAAATTAAGACTACAAGGAGGAGAAATTGTTATAATGACCGGCTTAATATGAACTAAAGCCTTTACAAAACAGTGAATATCAGGAAATATAGCAATCTTTCTGTGAAATAAAACAGAAAGAGCAGAGATTTGTCCCTTCAAGGAACTTGCTGACAAACCTTTATCCAAACCATCCTGAAGAAACTGTAAAATTCTAGGAATTCTAAAAGAATGCTAAGAGAATTTATGAGAACACCATGAAATGTAAGTCTTCCAAACTCGATAATAAATCTTTCTAGAGACAGATTTACGAGCTTGTAACATAGTATTAATCATTGAGTCAGAGAAGTCTCTATGACTTAGCACTAAGCGTTCAATTTCCATACCTTCAAATTTAATGATTTGAGATCCTGATGGAAAAATGGACCTTGAGACAGTAGGTCAGGCATTAACGGAAGTGGCCAAGGTTGGCAACTGGACATCCGAACAAGATCTGCATACCAAAACCTGTGTGGCTATGCTGGAGCCACCAGCAACACAAACAATTGTTCCATGATGATTTTGGAGATCACTCTTGGAAGAAGAACTAGAGGCGGAAAGATGTAAGCATGTTGATAACACCATGGAAGTGTCAGCGCATCCACTGCTTCCGCCTGAACATCCCTGGACCTGGAAAGGTATCTGGGAAGTTTCTTGTTTAGATGAGAGGCCATCAGATCTATCTCTGGAAGACCCTACATCTGAACAATCTGAGAAAACACATTTGGATGGAGAGACCACTCCCCTGGATGTAAAGTCTGATGGCTGAGATAATCGCCTCCCAATTGTCTACACCTGGGATATGCACTGCAGAGATTAGACAGGAGCTGGATTCCACCCAAGCAAGTATCCAAGATACTTCTTTCATGGCTTGGGGACTGTGAGTCCCACCCTGATGATTGACATATGCCACAGTTGTGATATTGTTTGTCTGAAAGTAAATGAACGGTTCTCTCTTCAACAGAGGCCAAAACTGAAGAGCTCTGAGAATTGCAGAGTTCTAAAATAATGATTGGTAATCTTACCTCTTGAGATTTTCAAACCCCTTGTGCTGTCAGAGATCCCCAAACAGCTCCCCAACCTGAAAGACTCGCATCTGTAGTTATCACAGTCCAGGTTGGCCAAACAAAAGAAGCCCCTTGAACTAAATACTGGTGATTTAACCACCACGTCAGAGAGTGTCGAACATTGGGATTTAAGGATATTAATTGTGATATCTTTGTATAATCCCTGCACCATTGATTCAGCATACAAAGCTGGAGAGGTCTCATGTGAAAACGAGCAAAAAGAATCGCGTCCGATGCTGCAATCATGAGGCCTAAAACTTCCATGCACATAGTCACTGACGGGAATCACTGAGACTGAAGGTGCCAAAAGGCTGCAACCAATTTCAAACATCTCTTGTCTGTTAGAGACATGGACACTGAATCTATCTGGAAACCTAAAAAGGTGACTCTTGTCTGAGGAATCAAGAAACTTTTTGGTAAATTGATCCTCCAACCATGTTTTCGAAGATACAACACTAGTTGATTCATGTGAGATTCTGCAGAACGTAAAGACTGAGCTAGTACCAAGATATCGTCCAAATAAGGAAACATCGCAATACCCTGTTCTATGATTACAGAGAGTAGGGCACCTAGAACCTTTGAAAAGATTCTTGGAGCTGTTGCTAGGCCAAATGGGTGAGCAACAAATTAGTAATGCTTGTCTAGAAAAGAGAATCTCAGGAACTGATAATATTCTGGATGAATCAGAATATGAAGGTATGCATCCTGCAAGTCTATTGTGGACATATAATGTCCTCGCTGAACAAAAGGCAGAATAGTCCATATAGTCACCATCTTGAAAGTTGGTACTCTTACATAACAATTCAAAATTTTCAGATCCAGAACTGATCTGAATGAATTTTCCTTCTTTGGGACAATGAATAGATTTGAATAAAACCCAAGACCTTGTTCCTGAAAAGGAACCGGCATTACCCCTGAAAACTCCAGGTCTGAAACACATTTCAGGAAAGCTTGAGCTTTTACTGGATTTGCTGGGATGCGTGAGAGAAAAAAATCTTCTCACAGGAGGTCTTACTCTGAATCCTATTCGATACCCTTGAGAGACAATGCTCTGAATCCATTGATTTTGGACAGAATTTATCCAGATATCTTTGAAAAACCTTAATCTGCCCCCTACCAGCTGAGCTGGAATGAGGACCACACCTTCATGTTTCTTAAATGGCTTGGATTTATTCCAATTTGAGGAAGGCTTCCAATTGGAAACAGATTCCTTGGGGGAAAGATTAGATTTGTGTTCCTTATTTTGACGAAAGGACTGAAAACAGTTAGAAGCCTTAGATTTACCCTTAGGTTTTTTATCCTGAGGCAGAAAAACTCCCTTTCCTCCAGTAACAGTTGAAATAATAGAATCCAACTGAGAACCAAATAAATTATTACCTTGGAAAGAAAGAGATAGTAATCTAGACTTAAATATCATATCAGCATTCCAAGATTTAAGCCACAAAGCTCTTCTAGCTAAAATAGCTAAAGACATGGATCTAACATCAATTTTGATAATATAAAAAATGGCATCACAAATAAAATTATTATCATGTTGCAGTAAGCGAACAATGCTATATATGTCAGAATCCAATTCTTGTTGTGCTAAATTTTCCAACCAAAAAGTTGATACAGCTGCAACATCAGCCAAAGAAATTACAGGTCTGAGAAGATGACCTGAATATAAATAGGCTTACCTTAGATAAGATTCAAGCTTCCTATCTAAAGGATCCTTAAAGGAATTACTATCTTCCATAGGAATAGTGGTACGTTTAGCAAGAGTAGAAATAGCCCCATCAACTTTGGGGACTTTTTCCCAAAACTCTATAGAAATTGCTGGTAAAGGATACAATTTTTTAAACCTTGAAGAAGGAATAAAAGAAGTACCTGGCTTATTCCATTCCTTAGAAATCATATCAGAAATAGCATCAGGAATAGGAAAACATCTGGAGTAACCACAGGAGTTTTTAAAACAGCATTTAAACGTTTACTAGACTTAACGTCAAGTGGACTGGTTTCCTCAATATAAAAGTAATTAACACTTCTTTTAATAAAGAAAGAATATACTCCATTTTAAATAAATAAGTAGATTTGTCAGTTTCAATATCTGAGGAAGGATCTTCTGTATCAGATAGATCCTCATCAGAGGAGGATAAATCATTATGTTGCCGGTCATTTGAAATTTCATCAACTGAGTGAGAAGTTTTAAAAGACCTTTTACGTTTATTAGAATGTGGAAATGCAGACAAAGCCTTCTGAATAGAATCAGTAACAAATTATTTAAAATTCATAGGTATATCATGTACATTAGAAGTTGAAGGAACTGAAACTGGCAATGTACTATTACTGATGGACACATTATCTGCATGTAAAAGTTTATCATGACAACTATTACAAATGACATTCGGAGATATAATTTCCACATTCTTACAACAAATGCACTTAGCTTTGGTAGAACCGATGACAGGCAGCAAAGTTCCAACAGATACTTCTGAGGCTAGATCAGATTGAGACATCTTGCAAAATGTAAAAGAAAAAAACAACATATAAAGCAAAATTATCAATTTCCTTATATGACAGTTTCAGGAATGGGAAAAAATGCAAATAGCATAGCCCTCTGACATAGAAAAAGGCAAGAGGCAATCAGCAATGGGGTATTAAATTAATGAAAAATTTGGCGCCAAGTATGACGCACAACGTAACTGAAAATTATACCTGATACCAAGAGAATGAAGCAACATTGATAACATAAGTTAATTGGAAAGTTGTATAAAAATTTAGAATCTATATGAATTATGAAAGAAAATATTGTGGTTTCATGTCCCTTTAACATTCATTTTTTTGTTATTTTTAAAGGTTCTTTCAGGCAGCATGTTGAAGAGACACTAAACACTAACATTTTCTTTCATGATTCAGAGAGAGATTATAATATTACAAAGGATTACAATTTAGTTAGAAAAACATAATTTATGTAAGAACTTACCTGATAAATTCATTTCTTTCATATTAGCAAGAGTCCATGAGCTAGTGACGTATGGGATATACATTCCTACCAGGAGGGGCAAAGTTTCCCAAACCTCAAAATGCCTATAAATACACCCCTCACCACACCCACAATTCAGTTTAACGAATAGCCAAGAAGTGGGGTGATAAAAAAGTGCGAAAGCATATAAAATAAGGAATTGGAATAATTGTGCTTTATACAAAATCATAACCACCACAAAAAAAGGGCGGGCCTCATGGACTCTTGCTAATATGAAAGAAATGAATTTATCAGGTAAGTTCTTACATAAATTATGTTTTCTTTCATGTAATTAGCAAGAGTCCATGAGCTAGTGACGTATGGGATAATGACTACCCAAGATGTGGATCTTTCCACACAAGAGTCACTAGAGAGGGAGGGATAAAATAAAGACAGCCAATTCCTGCTGAAAATAATCCACACCCAAAATAAAGTTTAACGAAAAACATAAGCAGAAGATTCAAACTGAAACCGCTGCCTGAAGTACTTTTCTACCAAAAACTGCTTCAGAAGAAGAAAATACATCAAAATGGTAGAATTTAGTAAAAGTATGCAAAGAGGACCAAGTTGCTGCTTTGCAGATCTGGTCAACCGAAGCTTCATTCCTAAACGCCCAGGAAGTAGAAACTGACCTAGTAGAATGAGCTGTAATTCTCTGAGGCGGAGTTTTACCCGACTCAACATAGGCAAGATGAATTAAAGATTTCAACCAAGATGCCAAAGAAATGGCAGAAGCTTTCTGGCCTTTTCTAGAACCGGAAAAGATAACAAATAGACTAGAAGTCTTACGAAAAAAATTCGTAGCTTCAACATAATATTTCAAAGCTCTAACAACATCCAAAGAATGCAACGATTTTTCCTTAGAATTCTTAGGATTAGGACATAATGAAGGAACCACAATTTCTCTACTAATGTTGTTGGAATTCACAACTTTAGGTAAAAATTCAAAAGAAGTTCGCAACACCGCCTTATCCTGATGAAAAATCAGAAAAGGAGACTCACAAGAAAGAGCAGATAATTCAGAAACTCTTCTGGCAGAAGAGATGGCCAAAAGGAACAAAACTTTCCAAGAAAGTAATTTAATGTCCAATGAATGCATAGGTTCAAACGGAGGAGCTTGAAGAGCTCCCAGAACCAAATTCAAACTCCAAGGAGGAGAAATTGACTTAATGACAGGTTTTATACGAACCAAAGCTTGTACAAAACAATGAATATCAGGAAGAATAGCAATCTTTCTGTGAAAAAGAACAGAAAGAGCAGAGATTTGTCCTTTCAAAGAACTTGCGGACAAACCCTTATCTAAACCATCCTGAAGGAACTGTAAAATTCTCGGTATTCTAAAAGAATGCCATGAAAAATGATGAGAAAGACACCAAGAAATATAAGTCTTCCAGACTCTATAATATATCTCTCGAGATACAGATTTACGAGCCTGTAACATAGTATTAATCACAGAGTCAGAGAAACCTCTTTGACCAAGAATCAAGCGTTCAATCTCCATACCTTTAAATTTAAGGATTTCAGATCCTGATGGAAAAAAGGACCTTGTGACAGAAGGTCTGGTCTTAACGGAAGAGTCCACGGTTGGCAAGAGGCCATCCGGACAAGATCCGCATACCAAAACCTGTGAGGCCATGCCGGAGCTACCAGCAGAACAAACGAGCATTCCTTCAGAATCTTGGAGATTACTCTTGGAAGAAGAACTAGAGGAGGAAAGATATAGGCTGGATGATACTTCCAAGGAAGTGATAATGCATCCACTGCCTCCGCCTGAGGATCCCGGGATCTGGACAGATACCTGGGAAGTTTCTTGTTTAGATGAGACGCCATCAGATCTATTTCTGGAAGTTCCCACATTAGAACAATCTGAAGAAATACCTCTGGGTGAAGAGACCATTCGCCCGGATGCAACGTTTGGCGACTGAGATAATCCGCTTCCCAATTGTCTACACCTGGGATATGAACCGCAGAGATTAGACAGGAGCTGGATTCCGCCCAAACCAAAATTCGAGATACTTCTTTCATAGCCAGAGGACTGTGAGTCCCTCCTTGATGATTGATGTATGCCACAGTTGTGACATTGTCTGTCTGAAAACAAATGAACGATTCTCTCTTCAGAAGAGGCCAAAACTGAAGAGCTCTGAAAATTGCACGGAGTTCCAAAATATTGATCGGTAATCTCACCTCCTGAGATTCCCAAACTCCTTGTGCCGTCAGAGATCCCCACACAGCTCCCCAACCTGTGAGACTTGCATCTGTTGAAATTACAGTCCAGGTCGGAAGCACAAAAGAAGCCCCCTGAATTAAACGATGGTGATCTGTCCACCATGTTAGAGAGTGTCGAACAATCGGTTTTAAAGATATTAATTGAGATATCTTCGTGTAATCCTTGCACCATTGCTTCAGCATACAGAGCTGAAGAGGTCGCATGTGAAAACGAGCAAAGGGGATCGCGTCCGATGCAGCAGTCATAAGACCTAGAATTTCCATGCATAAGGCTACCGAAGGGAATGATTGTGACTGAAGGTTTCGACAAGCTGTAATCAACTTTAGACGTCTCTGGTCTGTTAAAGACAGAGTCATGGACACTGAATCCATCTGGAAACCCAGAAAGGTTACCCTTGTCTGAGGAATCAAAGAACTTTTTGGTAAATTGATCCTCCAACCATGATCTTGAAGAAACAACACAAGTCGATTCGTATGAGATTCTGCTAAATGTAAAGACTGAGCAAGTACCAAGATATCGTCCAAATAAGGAAATACCACAATACCCTGTTCTCTGATTACAGACAGCAGGGCACCGAGAACCTTTGTAAAAATTCTTGGAGCTGTAGCTAGGCCAAACGGCAGAGCCACAAACTGGTAATGCTTGTCCAGAAACGAGAATCTCAGGAACTGATAATGATCTGGATGAATCGGAATATGCAGATATGCATCCTGTAAATCTATTGTGGACATATAATTCCCTTGCTGAACAAAAGGTAAGATAGTCCTTACAGTTACCATCTTGAACGTTGGTATCCTTACATAACGATTCAATATTTTTAGATCCAGAACTGGTCTGAAAGAATTCTCCTTCTTTGGTACAATGAAGAGATTTGAATAAAACCCCATCCCCTGTTCCAGAACTGGAACTGGCATAATTAATCCAGTCAACTCTAGATCTGAAACACATTTCAGAAATGCTTGAGCTTTTACTGGATTTACTGGGACACGGGAAAGAAAAAATCTCTTTGCAGGAGGTCTCAACTTGAAACCAATTCTGTACCCTTCTGAAACAATGCTCTGAATCCAAAGATTGTGAACAGAATTGATCCAAATTTCCTTGAAAAAACGTAACCTGCCCCCTACCAGCTGAGCTGGAATGAGGGCCGCACCTTCATGTGGACTTAGAAGCAGGCTTTGCCTTTCTAGCTGGCTTGGATTTATTCCAGACTGGAGATGGTCTCCAAACTGAAACTGCTCCTGAGGATGAAGGATCAGGCTTTTGTTCTTTGTTGAAACGAAAGGAACGAAAACGATTATTAGCCCTGTTTTTACCTTTAGATTTTTTATCCTGTGGTAAAAAAAGTTCCTTTCCCACCAGTAACAGTTGAAATAATGGAATCCAACTGAGAACCAAATAATTTGTTACCCTGGAAAGAAATGGAAAGTAAAGTTGATTTAGAAGCCATATCAGCATTCCAAGTTTTAAGCCATAAAGCTCTTCTAGCTAAAATAGCTAGAGACATAAACCTGACATCAACTCTGATAATATCAAAAATGGCATCACAGATAAAATTATTAGCATGCTGAAGAAGAATAATAATATCATGAGAATCACGATGTGTTACTTGTTGCGCTAAAGTTTCCAACCAAAAAGTTGAAGCTGCAGCAACATCAGCCAAAGATATAGCAGGTCTAAGAAGATTACCTGAACACAGATAAGCTTTTCTTAGAAAGGACTCAATTTTCCTATCTAGAGGATCCTTAAACGAAGTACCATCTGACGTAGGAATAGTAGTACGTTTAGCAAGGGTAGAAATAGCCCCATCAACTTTAGGGATCTTGTCCCAAAATTCTAATCTGTCAGACGGCACAGGATATAATTGCTTAAAACGTTTAGAAGGAGTAAATGAATTACCCAAATTATCCCATTCTTTGGAAATTACTGCAGAAATAGCATTAGGAACAGGAAAAACTTCTGGAATAACCACAGGAGTTTTAAATACCTTATCTAAACGTTTAGAATTAGTATCAAGAGGACCAGAATCCTCTATTTCTAAAGCAATTAGTACTTCTTTAAGTAAAGAACGAATAAATTCCATTTTAAATAAATATGAAGATTTATCAGCATCAACCTCTGAGACAGAATCCTCTGAACCAGAGGAATCATCAGAATCAGAATGATGATGTTCATTTAAAAATTCATCTGTAGGGAGAGAAGTTTTAAAAGATTTTTTACGTTTACTAGAAGGAGAAATAACAGACATAGCCTTCTTTATGGATTCAGAAACAAAATCTCTTATATTATCAGGAACATTCTGCACCTTAGATGTTGAAGGAACTGCAACAGGCAATGGTACTTTACTAAAGGAAATATTATCTGCTTTAACAAGTTTGTCATGACAATCAATACAAACAACAGCTGGAGAAATAGCTACCAAAAGTTTACAGCAGATACACTTAGCTTTGGTAGATTCAGCACTTGACAGCGATTTTCCTGTAGTATCTTCTGACTCAGATGCAACGTGAGACATCTTGCAATATGTAAGAGAAAAAACAACATATATATAAAGCAAAATTGATCAAATTCCTTAAATGACAGTTTCAGGAATGGGAAAAAATGCCAAAGAACAAGCTTCTAGCAACCAGAAGCAATAAAAAATGAGACTTAAATAATGTGGAGACAAAAGTGACGCCCATATTTTTTTCGCGCCAAATAAGACGTCCACATTATTTGGCGCCTAAATGCTTTTTGGCGCCAAAAATGACGCCACATCCGGAACGCCGACATTTTTGGCGCAAAATAACGTCAAAAAAATGACGCAACTTCCGGCGACACGTATGACGCCGGAAACGGAAATAGAATTTTTGCGCCAAAAAAGTCCGCGCCAAGAATGACGCAATAAAATGAAGCATTTTCAGCCCCCGCGAGCCTAACAGCCCACAGGGAAAAAGTCAAATTTTAAGGTAAGAAAAATGTTAAATTAAAATGCATTATCCCAAATATGAAACTGACTGTCTGAAAATAAGGAAAGTTGAACATTCTGAGTCAAGGCAAATAAATGTTTGAATACATATATTTAGAACTTTATAAACAAAGTGCCCAACCATAGCTAGGAGTGTCACAGAAAATAAGACTTACTTACCCCAGGACACTTATCTACATATAGTAGATAGCCAAACCAGTACTGAAACGAGAATCAGCAGAGGTAATGGTATATATAAGAGTATATCGTCGATCTGAAAAGGGAGGTAAGAGATGAATCTCTACGACCGATAACAGAGAACCTATGAAATAGACCCCTTAGAAGGAGATCACTGCATTCAAATAGGCAATACTCTCCTCACATCCCTCTGACATTCACTGCACGCTGAGAGGAAAACCGGGCTCCAACTTGCTGCGGAGCGCATATCAACGTAGAATCTAGCACAAACTTACTTCACCACCTCCATCGGAGGCAAAGTTTGTAAAAACTGAATTGTGGGTGTGGTGAGGGGTGTATTTATAGGCATTTTGAGGTTTGGGAAACTTTGCCCCTCCTGGTAGGAATGTATATCCCATACGTCACTAGCTCATGGACTCTTGCTAATTACATGAAAGAAATTCAATTTACTTTATTCTATATATATCCTTTGTTGAAGATATAACAATATATATGGGTGAGACATTTATACAAGGCATCTATGATCATTATAAATTCTGCAACTACAGAGAATATCTAGATATGCTTTTCATCAAAGTATTATAGAAGAATGAAGCCAATTATAAAATCCAAAAAAATGTATAAAGATTGAAAAAATTATAGTCTCATTAGAAAAGCGGAAAGTACAAATGTGGTCTGCATGTCCATTTTATTTATTTGAAAATCTAATTTAGAGACAAAGTTTTATATAATTTTAAAAAGAACTATTTGGTGTAAAATATAGGAGTTGTCATTGATCCTACTAACATTTGTTCATTATTGTGCTTCATCTCTGACAGACGACCCAGTACCGGGGTTCCTATGGAACCACAATTGTCGCTGGAGGTAGCTGAAGAGGAAGGTGGTGGCAAGAGTGGAATGTAAGTTAAAAGAATATAATGTTTTACAAATTGTAACTTTATTAAGATTTTATCTAACATATATTCTTTGGTCTTTTTATAGATCGAGATCAGGGCCCCCAAACTGTGCCATTCATGGCGGATATGTTCCGAAACCTGGCACAAGGACTGGACATTGTAGCAAGGGCTGTCCGTGAAATCCAGGAGTCCATGGTTAATTTGTTTTTTTTTTTAAAAAAAAGTTTTAAAACCAAGAAAAAATTAAAGTTTTTTTTTAAAAAAAAAAAAATTCAAAAAAAATTATATATATATATATATATTTTAAAATAAATATCTATTGAATCTTAATTATTGTATTGCTGTATTCATTTAAATATTTTTTTAAAGTGACACACAAGAGCTGCTGGTGCAATGCTGAATACAGATAGCATATTGCTCTCCGCATTCAGCAAGGTCTGTCAGACCTGATCCACACTGACGGCTCAGGTCAGGCAGATATTTGTTAAATAGGATTCAATATATGATTGGCTTTCACATGTGCATTGCTATTTCAATTATTAAAGGTTATCTAAGGATTAAAGTGAAAATGAACATCAATTTTATTGTTCATGATTCAGATAGAGCTTACAATTTAAAAAAAAACTTTGTAAGATAGTCACATTCTCAAATTGTCAACAGTCTATTTTTATCTGTATTTTAAATCAAACATTTCAATTTATGAATTGTGACCATTTTTAATCAGAACATGAGTTGACCTTGCTGATTGAACATCACCAATGAAATAGTGCTTTTCCATGGGGGTTCAATTGAATTTATCTTGCTCATCAGCCTAGATTCCTTCTTTTTAAAATAAAGATAAACAAAGAAATAATTAAAATGGTTAATAGTAGTAATTTTGAAAATGATTTTAAATTGAATGTTCAATCATAATTCTGAAAGTACATAAATGTGCTTAGTGTTCCTTTAGTAAAAGTTCAAGGTTTGTATTGTCGCTTTAAATGAAATTCTATGATATTGGTGTACCATTAATTACTAAAAAATATATATGAAATTTTTTTATTAAAAAAAAAGGATACATATACATAAATACATCTATCATTATTTCATTATATTTAAAAATTATAAATATGTACAAAATAAAATGCTTTGAATGGATTAGGTTCAAATTTTGTCTCTCTTTAAAAATTAGATTACATATTTTGTGCACAGTTTTGCATTTAACTTGTTGCAATAATTAATATACAGACAAAAGAACTACATAAGAGGCTCAATTATCAGCTAGCTTCCACTAGTGTAAAGGAAATATTATTTTACTATCCCCTTCAAATAGTGATAGATATCAAATACATATACTCTGTATATCCACACACATAGAAGTTGCAAATATAACGTAATCATAGTAAAATATGTCCAATATATAAAATGTTTACAAAAACATAATTCCCTCTCCATTTTGAGAAGAATATGTCGCTAATTGCTATCTTTCAAATTCAATTTAAATAAAAAATTACGATATCTATATACAATCATCTGCTGACAACATATGTGCTATGTTCCTGAACTTTACTGCAGATATAAATAAAGTTGGGAAAAGCCTGAATCGCTACGACGTTGATGACTGTTAGTTAACAACAGTCCGCTCCTCTTCGCGCCGTACTTGACGCGCATGTTTTGGACGTTTTTTTTATAACTATGGCGAGCGTATTAAGGTCCGCGACGGCAATGTATTGCGAAGTTTAGCGAGCGTATTGACGCCGCGAATGCATCATATTAGACGCCTTGATAACTAGAGGCCATTATCTTAACTGAGTTTCATGTGCCACAACATAAACGAGGTGTATCACTCAGATCTAAAGTATCAGACAAATTCCTTAGTAGAGAACAGTTTGGTAACTTACAACTCATACCTATACACATTACAGCCATGCATATTATTGCAAAACATTGGTAATAACTTGTACATGTTTGTCTTTGTCTTATTTTCACCTGTATTTAATTATAATGTAAAGCCTAAGAACTTTAACAACAAACATTTAAATGCCTTCAATGTTTTAACTTTTGTTTGCATTTTGTACAACTATGGCTTTCAATAAAAATATAAAAAAATGGACGGATGAACATGCTGCAAATGTGTTCAACAGAAGTAAATTTTTGATAGCACAGGATGTAAAGACTGATCTAGTAGAGTAGGCTATAATGCATTTTAGGGGAGATTAGATATGTGCGATTCGTTTCGGATCGATTCGGAAATTCGGCCGAATTCGGTAAATTCGGGACTCGGATCGATTCAAATATCCGAATTAAAATAGTGCCGAATCTACCGAATAAATCTGAATAAGTTCGGATTTATTCGGTAGATTCGGCTGGCCATGGATTACACTAGTATTGTACAGTATATTAGGTTATATCACTGTGCTATGGGTTACACCTAATATACAATACATAATACTAGTCTAATACACAGCACATCCCACCTAATACTTACCGAAATTCCGAACCAAATTCAGCCAAATTTATTTGAATCCGAATAAATCCAAAATTAATCCGAACCGAATTTATTTGAATTTTTCCAAATTCGAATGGATCCGAACCGAAATTCGAAAAAATTTGAATCGAACCGAACCAAATTTTTTCGCCATGCATATGTCTAAGATTTACCTACCTCCAAGTAAACCTTGTGAATCAGTAGCTTTAGCCAAGAAGCTTAAAGGGACATTCAAGCTAAAATTTCAAAAGTGTATTTAAGTATGCACCGTGCACCAGCTTTTTAAACACAGCACTTGCTCAGAGAGCCTGAGGTGGTTGTACCATCTGGTAATGACTCAATTTGTTAATTGCTGACATGATACAAGCCCCACTGGCGTTTTGAGCATCTGTAGTATTTAAAATGCTGGTGCAGTGAGAATATCTAGCTATGCATCACATGCAAATGCAGAGAAAAATGTTAATACTAAAATAGAATCATTTTTAGCAACACTTGTATATTGTAAATATGTTTCTATTCAAAGATGTAATTCATCTATGCATTTAAATTTAGACTGAAATGTCCCTGTAAGTAACAACTAAAGATTTCCGGCCTTTACATGGACCTGAGAAATGAATGAACAGATTAGAGGATTGCCTAAAATCCTTTGTAGCATGTAGGTAAAATGTTAAATGGATATAAAACAAGTTGGGATAGAGACAAAATAATATGTACTTTAATTACTTTACCTGCAAATTTATACTGCAGCGCCTCCCCATTAACCCTTTCTTTTTAGTTTCTGAATTGTAAAGCTCTAACTCCCCCCACACAATTCCTTTTATGGCTGTATCTATGTTTATTGTTCTTTTGGTAGAATGCTAAAGTGAATAGGTATTATCTGCTGGAGCATGCCTAGTAGCTGTGAACTGCCAACAATTTTTAAACAATTTTTTTATGCAAACTATTTTAAATTAATTAGCCCTTTTATGATATGCACAGATCTCAACCTGTTTTATGGCACTTTAAAGCTCTTACTACATACAAATTATGAAGAAGTCTTTCTTTAGAATTTTGAGGAATAGGACGAGAAATCTCTGAATGTTAGGAAGTTTTGCAATATTTTTGTTGAATAACACAGAACCGATATTTGACTTCATAAAGAGTTTGCCTATAAACCCTTATCCAAACCCTCTTGTAAAAATGGAAGAATCCCAGGAATTCTACTAGAATGGCATTATTTTTACACCAGAACAGAAAAACTTTCCAAACCTTGTGATATATTTTTCTAATAACAGCTAGCTTTAATTAAAAGGACAGTCTAGTCAAAATTAAACTTTCATGGGGCGTGTCCGTACAGCGATCCTGAGCGGTCGCAATTTTCAAGAGCTCCAACTGATCTCTGAATATTCCGCTGAAATCAGGAGGCATTATACAGACATATTTCAAGAACTGTTTCTTATACCACTGCATAGCTCTACTGTGCAACATATATTAAAATCGAGCTGTATTTATGAAGTTCTAGCTCGAGATCGGACAGAAGAAGATTTGCGGCAGCGGCCATTAAGCAGGTAGCGCATCCCCCGTCGGCGTGCCAAGGTACTTAGCCCGAATTGAACACATCAATCGGAATTAAAGGGACATGAAACCCAAAATTTTTCTTTCATGATTTAGAAAGAGAACGCAATTTTAAACATCTTTCTAATTTACTTCTATTATCTAATTTGTTTTATTCTCTTGTTATTCTTTGCTGAAAAGCATATCTAGATATGCTCAGTAGCTGCTGATTGGTTGCTGCACATAGAAGCCTCGTGTGATTGGCTCACCCATGTGCATTGCTTTTTCTTCAACTAAGGATATCTAAAAAATGAAGCAAAATAAATAATAGAAGTATATTGTAATGTTGTTTAAATTTGTATTCTCTATCTGAATCATGAAAGAAAGATTTTGGGTTTAGTGGCCCTTTAAGGTCAGAGCACCCATTCTTAACTAACAAATACATACTGAGAAGCCATCGTTAGAAGAAGGAGATAACTGTGTTTGGAGTAGTGTACCTAACATAGCGACATGGTGTATATGGGAGAAATGGAGCAGCAAAACTATTTTATGCCAACGCTTGAGAGATTGTTTGAGTCACTTTTGGAAAAAGCTCCTTACGATTACTTGATGAACAAACTCTGCATTAAGGAGCAAATATGTCATCCCCGAGAAAGCCCTACAGATGTTTCCACTCAAAATGGCGCCAATCCTGTGACGTACACCAAAACTGAGCCCGAAAACACCATCCCAATAATACTGCAAAATGACACACAAGGATGTGGAGAGACAAGGCAAACAAAGGCACTTCTATATGAACAAGGGATCTTACAAAACAAGAAAATAATAAGCAAAGTCCCTGTGCATGTTGAAACCGGAGGCAGCCACCCGACAACCAGCATAAAGTACCTCATGGCTCCGAGGACAACTTTGACACAGCTCCCGTGCATAAATCAGATCCTGACACATGATGCACTTATGGTGAAGATGGGTGTGATTTCCCAGATGCCCAGACTCACAGGACTGTTAAGCGATAAAAAGGAATATACACTTACAACATGGGAGGTCTGCAGTAGTGGCCTATATAAGACTCGCAGGGCAATATCACATGGGACTCACATGGATCTACGGCAAAGGGAACTGAGGCCGAATCTGGGCCCTCAGTGTACAAGCAATACTCAGGCACTAGCAGGGTTCCACGTGGGGCCACCCACGGCAACGGCTCGCAGACAGAAGAGACCTGGGGACTGATCAATGCTTATCTCAGCCATAACCAAGTAAAGGTAGATGGTGGTAAATACAAGTTTAGATAGTGTGTTTCACAAGTTATATAAGTTAGTTATGTTTTAATGTATATTTTAATTCACATTACCAACACGATACAAGCAGCGAGATAGGTATACTTTATTACAAGAACGGTTGGGCTGACAAATCCTCATCTAATCGCACGCAAGGACATAATTAGTGTGGCAACATAGACCTGGCAAATCTATCAGAGGCTCCCATGGTTGCAGTTCTGTGGTCCAGATAGCGGTAAGACCAAGGACTGAATGTATGGTTATTACGTTGCGAGGTCCTGAACTGTTTATAGTACACTTATGTTGGTAAGCAGCCTAATAGTAATGCTCCACCATAAAAATGGAGGTGCCGAGGACATTAATGCTGTTTAACTCTTCACAGACCAAGGATTGAAATTATGTGTAGAAGGGGGTTGATGATGGCAAAAGGAGAGTTAAGATCGCACTGTAAAAATGTATTTGTGAATGTATATTAATTGAATGTTGTATTGCAGCACATAGGCTAAATATAATGGAGTGTCAACTTATATAATCTCCCCACGTGGCCAGCGCCCGAGGCCATTGATGGGTGGAACAGTTTACACCTCTGTTTCAATTTTGGCACTACTATACATTTATAGGCATTATGGGTTACAGCTCAGTATAAACAATTTAATGATACACGATAACACCTTAACCTAATAGCAACTGAAAATAAGATAGACCCCCAAAAATACCCAGTAACATATTGATGCCCCCTACAAGGTTCCTCAGCTCAATCTATATCAGTTAAAGGGTGTTAAGTCTTATAAAGCAAGTTCGATTCCGGGTTTTTTCTTTTAATTTTGTTTCCCCCCCTCTCTCCTCCCCCGTCCCCCTCCGATTCCGGGTTTTTTCTTTTTCTTTTAATTTTGTTTCCCCCCCCTCTCTCCTCCCCCGTCCCCCTCCCACTACTCTTCTCCCTATCTATGCCCAAAATAAGTTAGCAACGAATTAAATAATGACTCATGAGAGGTCTATACAATTAAATATTGGGCATTATTAGACATACACTGAGGTGTAGAGAGAAGCATATTGTGCCAATGATGTTATTTATAATGTATGTTATAGGTTTTTATTAACATAGCATATTGAATCAATGTGTTATGAAACTATAATGTATCTCTCTCAAAGCAAGTAATATATATTCAATTTATGACGTGTATGTTCAGTTGATATTAATAAAGCTCTTTTGAAAATTGAAAAAAATAAATAAAAAAAAATTAAACTTTCATGATTCAGATAGGGCATTCGATTTTAAACAACTTTCCAATTTACTTTTATCATCAAATTTGCTTTGTTCTCTTGGCTAAACCTAGGTAGGCTCATATGCTAATTTCCAAGCCCTTGAAGGCCGCCCCTTATCTCAGTGCATTTGACAGTTAGACAGCACTAGTTCATGTGTGCCCTATATATAGCATTGTGCTCACCCCTGTGTAGTTACAGATTTGCTAAAATGCAAGTTTGTCGAAAGAACTGAAATAAGGGTGCAGTCTGCAGATGCATAGATACAAGGTAATCAAAGAGGTTAACAATACTAATATAAATGTGTTGGTTATGCAAAACTGGGGAATGGGTCATAAAGGGATTATCTATCTTTTTAAATAATAAAAATTCTTGAGTAGTCTGTCCCTTTAAGATTTCTACAACCTCATATGAAAAACCTCTCTTAACCGCTTTAGAATTAGGCATTCTATCTCAAAGCCTTGAATTTGAGAGGTTCAAGACCTTGATAGTAGAAAGGACCTTGAGAATGAAGGTCGAACACAAAAAGAGAGACAAGAAGGGCGCCCCCTAGTGTAGCCAATAGGATAAATTGTATTGATCAAAAGTGGAAAAAGAATACTCACATATCCCAAAGGCAGAGATATGCCTAGATCAGGGGTGTCCAAACTTTGCTCTCCAGAGGTTTTGGAACTACATTTCCCATTATGCTCAGCTAGATAAAATGCTGGCTGAGCATCATCGGAAATGTAGTTCCAAAACCTCTGGAGAGCAAAGTTTGGACACCCCTGGCCTAGATGAACGAGCTGAGAACTCACAGTGACCCAGCACACTACACTATGCTGCAGGCTGCTCCTTTCGATTATTAACGTAGGCACAGAGAATCTAGAAGAAATCACATGAAAAGGGCGCCTCCTGGTGCAGATCAACCAAACAAATATCGCTCAAAGGAAAACCCCAAATATACCCAAGGTCACACTTAGGTCAGCACTCACAAGTGCCAAACACACAGACTGGGCTATTAGTAGTGGCCCAGCTCACTAAGACAAACGGCCAATGTTAAAAAATATATGACTCGGCTGGTAGGACTCCAAAGAAATGCTGCTTACAAAATATATAGTAAAAATATATATATTAAATATAAAAACAATACTACAATATAGTAGCACAACAATGCAATGCGTTTCTTGGCGGCCTCTGCGCCGTTTCCTCAGGCATATAGTGCTGTCTACAATCACCGAGAAGACATTCTAATGCCCATAATAGGAGTGTCAGATATAAATGAGACACCGCGGTTGTGCTGTGGCTAAGGACAACATTATCTTTCGCTACATCGGATGGCCTAGAGGAGGGTTCGGCACCTATGGATTCGATGTTACAAAACGGCCATCTAATCCCTTACAAGGTGGGAGCTGCTAACTCAGAGGAGAGAGACAACGATATACCACACGAAACCCCAAGAGTAGCGTCTACGAATGTCCCGAACGGTGCCGCTGTAACTGCCAAAGCCGATCAGGTAAGGGCCCACATGATACCTGGGACCGATGCAGAGGATCAATAAAACCTCTACCCGGCTATCATAAGAGCACCGCATGGTGTCTCGATCCCACTACAGACCCTGGGAGGAAAAGAGGCCCATGGAAGTTTGTGTGAGACTTGGTGGAAGGTGAACGAGTCCCTGCAGCCTGGGTTAAATGCACTACCCCAACCGATGGAGTTTCTACAAGACTAGACTTGGGACTAGATTATGGCAGTTTTTAAGACCGTGCATGAGAAGTCATAGTTTGTAATCCTCATGATGGACATACTGCTTAATAAATAAAGAACTGCTTCAGACTTTTTTCTATTGGCTAAATTTCATGTGGTTCTGCAACTATTAGAAGGCAGTATTACTATGTTTTTGGTAGTCTGACATTATGGCTAGGTGCCATATATTATACATCTTTTTACCACTGGTATAAATGCCATGTTGTGTTGTGAGTTGTATCAAGCTGACACCCTCACATGTTCATTACTTACCTTAAGCTTTAACTACTGTATATCACAGCTATCTTTGTATGTGGAAATACTTGCCCTTTAAAATATATTTAACACTTAGATATAAGTCCACATAGACAATGCTTAAGATTGAGTCGGTAGCCGCTATGTTCCATTTATATAGATAGTACTTGAGTCATTTATTACTGAAATTCTGATACGCTTATAAAGTAGTTTTGAGATCTTTGCCCGGGTGGCTCCACACTTTTTACCCCCCACCACCATATAGCACTCTGGTTACTTACTTAATACCCAGAGGCTAAAAAAAACACAGTTAATATACTTTTATTAATATTTCTAGTTCCTACAGTTACACCTCTTTATATTAAGACCTGTTGTAATACTGATGGCTATGTTATTATTTTATTAGAAAGGGGAAGACAGTTTAGAAAAGGGTCTATAATATCCAACTATAATACAATTTTAGCAAAGGATATAGGTATTTGAAAACGTGTGCCTTATAATTACCCTCCTCGTTATTGCCTTTAATATTAATCGTATGCAAGCTTACCTTATGCAAATCTGATCATTTTGATTCCTAGCTAATGGGCATATATTTCTTTTTCTTCTGTCCCAATTTGACACCACCTAATAACAGATGTGTTATAAAAGGTGTCTTCTTCTTTTCTACTTCATATATACAGGAACAGAACAATTCTGGTAACAATTTTATCCATATTCAGGGTGTGTCAATCAATCCAATTGTATTCGATTGGGTTGATTTCTGTCCGCGGCCTCAGAGCAGGCAGATAAGTTATGGAGCAGCGGTCTTTAGAAACAAAGGGGCATCAAGCGCCATACAGAGTTTGATAAATCAGCCCCTGAGTCTGCAAATAACTGCTTAGCAGTTCTGATCTTAAGAGATTCAGAATGACTGGGCAAATCAGCTGTAAGTTGTTTGTCAGAGACTCTTTTGCGCTTCCTTGGAGGAGGCGTGATACAGTAAACCACACAAATTCTTTTAAACTAGGAACAAAATCTAACGAACTCCCCTGTACAGAACAAAGAGAGGGAGGACAGACTCCTTTAGAGGCAAGGCAGCATTAGATTGGTTTAATGCATAAGGTGATCCATACATGAGCTACATAGCTGAGATCATGGAGTATAGGAATTCATTTACATAAAATAAACTTCTACATGTAATTAGAGGATCTATTCTCTAAAGGATCTAAATTAACAGGGACAGTTCCAGTATGCTCCATTCTTAATACAATAAATTAGCAGCTAAATATTCACAATAAAAGGCAGAGAATATATATCAATAGAAATTTAGACATGCATGGACTTAAACTTTAAAGTCCAGGAATAAAGAAGGAAAAAAATAGTAGCAAATAAATTAGGGGCCTCTTTTGGAATAATGTAACCACTAAGGGCCAGATTACAAGTGGAGCGCTAAATATCGCTTCCATAAAAGCGATATTTGAGCTCCACTTTGTAATGATAGTGCACGCTAATGTGTGCTGGTATTACAAGTTGTCAGCAACTGGGAAGCATTGCACTCATGAGAGCGCACTTCCATAGGCTCCTACGGGAGCCTCATTTTGATACCCTAAACCCTAAACCTTTCAAATGATTCAAACCCAAACTCTTAAAAAAATATGGAAAATATCCCCCTTCCTGAGCGACTACGGAGAAAACTGCAAAATGACAGCTTCTGTGCTCTGAAGAAAATAGGGGGGGGCTTACTCCAGCGGGGAAAAAAATGAACTGTTCCTGACACAGGAGCGCAGCACAGTCTGTATCTCTACTTGTCTTAAGTAATAAGCCAGTGCGCGCTATAAAAAAGACTTTATGCGTCAGGAAAACTGATACAGGAGTGCACCACAGTAGCATGCATCGGCTTCTTAACCTGCGATGCAAGAAACCGGTGCGTGCTGTAAATAGAGAAAAAAGCAAACAGTGCAAATTACAGGAGCACTAATAAAAACCGAGCCATTGTAGGAGTAAAGGCTCCAAAAAAAGCAGAGACAAAAGAACAGGCCCAGGTGATAAAAGCCTTTAGTTGAAAACAATAAAGTGTGCATATCCAACCAGAGGTCCCTACTGTCCCATAATAATCTCAGTGATCATATAATCATTAAAGGAAAAACACAACATCTTTCTTTCATGATTCAGATGGAGCATACAACTTTCCAATTTACTTTATTTTACTTCATTCTCTTGGTATCCTTTCAAGAGGCATATATGCACAGCCACCAATCAGCATGCAGCTTCCAGCTCTTGAGCCTACCTAGTTATTCAAGAAAGGATACCAAAAAACAAAGCAAATGTTTGGGTGTTATGTCCCTTTAAAAGCTTTAATAAGCTGGGGTAGACAATTTTAACTTCTATGTGCCTTCTATATTTTTCATAAGGAAAGGCCAGGGACATGTCAGGAGTCATGAACCTCTCACACAAACGCTAGACAACCAGGGATCACTGATCTGTAATACAACGAATAAAACATTTGAAGAGCATTGTAGTAGTAAGGTATCATATAATAGACCTACCCTTTCAGAGGCCTAGATTAGAAATGGAGCGCTAACATTTATTTTTGCAGTCATATTAAGTGAATGGTTGATATACAGTATATGGTGTGAGCCATACATTACACTATTCATGTCAGATAGTGCAGGTGCCTTATTTCCCTGCTAAAAGTTTTCTGAGGTTCTGCACTAAAATTTATAATGCTCAAGTCCAAAGCTGATGAAACACAAAAATTTTGCTCAAGTAGTAGAGTTTTCAGTTAAGATCTTTGTTATACATCTTTCATGTTTTTAAATGCACAACAGAAAGCAATAACATTTAATAACAGTGGGGATATTTTTAAAAGCCTCAACAGCAAATACGCTGCGTAATTGTTGCAAGCTTGATCCGACCTAGTTATCAAAGCCTACAGACCGGCAAATGTTGAAATTTGTGACGTAACATATGATCCGCCGGGTCTCAATCCGACGCAGATCGATGCTTACATCATTACAGATTTTTCTAATACACATTTGGCTCTATCTGACGCTTTTTCCCATTTACCAAATATTTAACAGGTACGCTCGCGGCTATTCCGGCCCAGTGTACCTGGTTTTCAATTGGCCACCCTGGAGGCCACGGATGCCATAGAAATCAATGGGAGTCTGAATGCACCGAAAGCTTATGTTTGATGCTGCCAGATATCCCATTGATTTATATGGTAGAAAACAAGTGACGTTTACACCTAACACCCTAACATAAACCCTAATCTGCCACCCCGACATCACCGCAACCTAAATAAAATGTATTAACCCATATTCCGCCACTCCACGACCCCGCCGCAACATAAAGTTATTAACCCCTCCGCCACTCCCCGACACCGCCGCCAGTAAATAAACATATTAACTCCTAAACCTCTGGCTTCCCACATCACCACCACTAACTAAACCTATTAACCCCTAAACTGTCAGCCCCCCACATCTCCATAAACTAAATTAAGCTATTAAATCCCTAAACCTAACAACCCGCTTACTTTAAATTAAAATTACAACATCCCTATCTTCAAATAAATGTAAACTTACCTGTAGAATTAAAATAAACTATTTTAAAATATTAATTAACCTACACTAACTATTATACTACAATTAAATTAAACTACCAATTAAATTAACTAAATTACATATTAAAAAACCCTAACCGTACTCAAATTATTTAAATGTACTATTAAATCTTATTACAAATTACTAAATTACAGAAAAAAAACACTTAGTTACAACCCCCCCCCCACTAAATTACGAAAAATAAAAAACCACATTATCAAAAATAAAAAAAGAATTACACCTAATCTAATAGCCCTATCAAAATAAAAAAAAGTCCCCCAAAATAAAAAGACCCCTAGCCTACAATAAACTACCAATGGCCCTTAAATGGGCCTTTTGTGGGGCATTTCTCCAAAGAAATCAGCTCTTTTACCTGTAAAATAAAAATACAAACACTCCCCAACAGTAAAACCCACCACCCAACCAACCAACCCCCCAAATAAAAAACCTATCTAAAATAACCTAAGCTCCCCATTGCCCTGAAAAGGACATTTGTATGGGCATTGCCCTTAAAAGGTCATTTAGCTCTTTTACATGCCCAGACCCTAATCTAAAAATAAAACCCACCCAAAAAACCCTTAAATAAACCTAACACTAACCCCTGACGATCCACTTACAGTTATTGAAGTCTTGCTTGAAGGATCCATCTAGCCGGCAAGAAGTCTTCATTCAGGCGGCCTCTTCGATCTTCATCCAGCCGGCGAAGTCCTCATCCAGGCGGCAAGAAGTCTTCATCCAGACGGCATCTTCTATCTTCATCCATCCGGCGTGGAGCAGGTCCATCCTGAAGACATCTGGCGTGGAGCATCCTCTTTATACGGTTGCCGCCGTAAACTGGAACTTCAATGCAAGTGACGTCATCCAAGATGGCGTCCCTTGCATTCCTATTGGCTGAAAGATTTCAATCAGCCAATAAGATTAGAGCTGCTAAAATCCTATTGGCTGTTCCAATCAGCCAGTAGGGTTTGAGCAGCTCTCATCCAATTGGCTGTTCCAATCAGCCAATAGGATTGAGCTCTCATCCTATTGGCTGATTGGAACAGCCAATAGAATGAGAGCTGCTCAAATCCTATTGGCTGATTGGAACAGCCAATAGGATTTTAGCAGCTCTAATCCTATTGGCTGATTGATATATAATAGATACAAATATAGTTATTCAAATTTTTCTATTTTAAATATTGCAACAACAAAGTATTACACTTAATGCTATACAGTCTAGCTCAACAGTAAAACCGACTGGAGGGCACTTAAATAAATATCAAATAATCACTGTCCCATCACTTAGATAATACAATCTAGCTCAAAAGCAAACTCCCCAGTATCGCTTGCCATGATCGTCTGTGCTGTCAGCCTCTCTACCAGCCATATAACATTTGGCCGATCGGATAATTGCAAATTCAATTATCCCACAGAGTGACCCACAACAGGCTGCTGATTTCTTGCTGTTGCTCTGTTTTCCAGCGTGACCCCATTCTTCAGCCGGATCCTCCATCACTAAATCCGCTCTGCAGTTCCACTGCTCTATTTATTATATCACTGGAGCTCACTCCGGGGGAAACTGATGCATAGTAAATCCAAAGTGAAAAGAAATTAGTAGCAAAATAGTAAGGCTCACCGTACATGTAAAATCAATAAACTTTATTTCATCTTCTTTAAAGCACTCCATTATAAAAAAAAGTGTTTTATCAGGCGTGAAGTCTTACACATTTTGTACATATACAGTGAGTCTCCGGGTAACTTCATTTCTTTTCAATTTGAATTTATTTCAAATATAGCATAATTTGAATATTACATTTAAAGAGAGCATTAGAAATTCCATTACAGATCTATCTATTTGATTTTTTTGTAATTCGAATATCACATAATTTGATTTGAATTATGCAATATTCGAAATAGAAATTTTTTAATGGAACATTATATTTAAAGATATCATTAGAAATACTATTACATTAAACAAATGTTATAATGTTGTACAAGCATTTGAAATTTGAAACAAATGTGTTAAAATTTGTTTAATTTTTTTGAATGTTGCAAAACCATTGTCCATCCCAAATGTCTAAGCTTCAAACCATATTACATAGTGCTTACTATGCTCACTATTCTTAAGGCTCAGAACAAAGATATTTTGCTTTACTTTTTCTTTAACACACAACTAACTGATTACCTGATTTTCTGCATTCATTATTTAGCAATCATACGCAATAACAAACATAAGATGAAGTTTAAATACGGACAAAAAGGCAAGACTTTGGACCCTAAATAAGCTGTCAAACAAACAGTCATGGGCTAGTTGGCATCACTGTTGCTCAAGGCAAATGCAAAGCCTGAACTAAGAGGCTCTGTGCGTGTGATTGACTTTCCTTAGAAGTCATTAATTGTAATTTTTATATAAAATCTGTCATTTTGTTTGCAAAACTTGCATTTGTTTCAGTCCAGGGACAAACACATTAAAAAGCTTCTGAGTGTTGTTTATCTTATCTCTTTTACTGGAGCCAATTAGGGACATAAAAAAACGAGCTAGGAGGGACGGAGTTCTGAATTCCACAGAATGCATTGAGCCTCCCTGGACTGCAGAGGAAAAGCTACAAGCTTCAGATGTGAATTACAAGAAAAGCAAGCAAATGATAAGAGAGTAATTTAACCTTTTATGGGGAATTAATGTTGAGTTTAAAGGGACAGTATACACCAATTTTCATATAACTGCATGCAATAGATACTACTATAAAGAAAGATATGCACAGATACTGATATAAAAACCCAGTTTAGCACTGTGGAAAAGGTTAGCTGGAACACCCACTGCAAGTGGTTGTATAGCAAAAACAGCAGGCACTCCCCCACTCCCCCTTCCTCTGCATATGAAAAGACTGTTTACACAAACAGGAGCAAGCTGGGGTAGGTATACATCAGTATTCTCCTGGTTAGGAGTCTGAAAATCAATCAATTTAAATTTTATTTAAAAATAAGCAAAACTATAATTTTTTTTAAAAAAAGGTGTACTGTATAGGCAATATAAATAGATCATCTACAAAACAATTATGCAAAGAAAAATCTAGTGTATAATGCCCCTGTAATGTCCCATTAAAGGGACACTAAACACAAAATATTTTTCATGCAAACACGTCAGAAATGGAATGCAGTGATAGCTAGATAACAACATGGCGCCACTCATGACTAGATGGAGTCAGTTAAAAGGGACATTTAACAAAAAAATAATATTTCTTTCATTTTAACTAGTTTTCTAATTTACCTGTTTTAGCAAATTGACCTTGTTCTTTTGGTATCTTTTGCTGAAAAGCAGGGACGTAAGCTCAGGAGCATGCATATGCCGTGAGCATTAGATGGCACTATTTTCAGCCCTGTAGTGCTCCAGACACTTACCTAGGTATCTCTTCAACAAAGAATACTATGGGAACAAAGAAGTTTGATAATAGAAGTAAATTAGACACTATTTTTTAATAAAACTGTATGCTCCCTCAACCCCAATTCTCCTGCAAACTACCGCCCCATGTCACTGCTTCTGATAGCTTCAAAAGTCCTTGAAAAACTAGTTTTCGATCGCCTTGCTCTCTCCCGCCTCTCCCTCTTCAATCCATCCTAAATGCCTCTGCTAGATTAATCCACCACTCCCGACGCTCTGTATCTGCTGTACCCCTCTGTGAGTCCCTTCACTGGCTCCCCATTCACAGCAGAATTAAATTCAAAATTCTCACTCTGACCTACAAAGCCTTTACAAATGCAGCCCCCCCCTACCTGTCCTCACTCATCAACAAATATACTCCAGCCCATCCCCTAAGACCCAACAACGATCTACTCCTTGCATCTTCTACCATCACCTCCTCCATGCTAGACTACAGGACTTCTCTTGTGCAGCACCAACCCTCTGGAATGCACTTCCTCGAGCTGTCAGACTTTCCCCCAACCTCTCCTACTTTAAACTCTCCCTAAAGACCTTCTTGTTCAGGGAAGCCTATCACTAAATCAGTAACTAATGAATTCCACTTGACTAATAGTTGCCCTCCTCTAACTCCACACTAACATCATTCCCACCTTTGCAGTCCCCACCTCCTGTTTCTCACCCTCCTACCATCTATATTGTAAGTTCCCATGGGAACAGGGCCCCCAATTCCCCTGTATTTGTTTGCTAACTTTTGTCTGGTGTCTCATATTGTACTGTACTTTTATCTTTGTTACCCATGGACAGCGCTGCGGAATCTGTTGGCGCTTAATAAATAAATAATAATAATAATATTCTTCTATGTGAAATGTGAAATATTAATATTTTCATGTCAGATTAGAGCGATCGTGTTTGCGTGAGTAGGGTGTTTTTACCACTTTTTTTGCTCCATTGACGTCTATGGGGGAATAGGCTATTGCATGCACAATATTCTAAGTTTGGCTTTTTATGTGCTTCTGGTTAGCACACGAGCAAAAGTAGTTTACTTATAACTTGTAATACTAGTGCAACCCGACACACGCAAAAAGCATACTTCTAGAGCAGTTAACTCTCGAGCAGGAGCGTTAAATAGCGCTCCACTTGTAATCTGGCCCAAAATGCGGGTCTCATATCCCTTTAAGGTACTTTATTGTTTTATTTCATTTTCTTTAGTTTGATCTGGTGGTCATTAATTTACTAATGTAACCTGTTATATACTGTTCTTTATTTATTGAAACTCACCCACATTGTGCAAGAGAAGAAAATCCGTGAAATGCTATAAATTCAGCCATACTGAGTCCCATTGCAAGTGGAAGAATAAGTGAGTTTATCTTGATCATTGTATAAGCTTTTTATAATTATTACATTATACAGAATATTTGATAACCACTCATGATTAAAGGATTTCAAATAATCAGATTAGCTTCTAATACAATTCATATCCATATCATTTTTTTAACTGCTTAATTGCCAGCATGTTTTTCCTAATTATGTTAAAAAGTAACAAAAAAAAGGTTCCCCTGTATTTCTCTTATCACACAAAAATGACTGTCACGGTGTAATATGGATATAATTAATTTGCTTTTTGCCTCTTGTGTTATGCATACCCTAACAGATTTAAACTGTTTACAGTTTCTTTAATTTCAGAACTAGGCAGTGATCTGCATCCCAAACCAACCTTCCAAAGGCTTTTGTTTTCATTGCCAAATAGCTAGCAAGAGAATGCTCATTAACTGCTAATTAATGGCCTGGGATCCAGAGGTGGGGGATTTGGAAATAAAGCTTAGCTGTGTGAGTTTACCAGACATGACCTTTAAAAAGTTTTTGTTTAACCAACTTGGGAGTGTTTGGATGCACAGTGTTCCAATACTACTAACTCCTTCATAGCCGGAGCCTGGTTTGTATAACAATTGCTAGCAAAATTACAGGGACGTCTGAAGGTGAAGGTGTTCCTTACTTACCAGGATAGCTATGAATTTATACATTCATTTAACCCTATTCCGTCAAACTTCTTTAGAGAAAGATTACCTTCTCTGGCAAGGCATGTATAGAGCTTGGCATGAATTGTTCTAAACACCTGTTGTCAACAAGTTGTAATGATACACTTCCTACAGTAGATGGCAATAGAGCTTTTTAGTACAATAATATGGCCAAGTTTTTTTATGCAAAATTCCACAAGAACCGAACTATGGAGGAATAATAATAAGAACAAAATCAGTCCATATTCAAATTAAAACATTATTATTTGCAAATTCACAATATTTTAGACTTCATATATAATAATGCAAATTACTTTACTTGGTCTGAACCAAATATATGAAGCCCTTAAAACACTTGATTATTTTTTTTATTTCTTTCATCAGTGTTTTACATTAAAAATAATGTTCTCCAGTTATAAAGTGTAGCATTGGGAGCTTACTTATCTGAACGTGTCTGTGTCGAAAAATAAATTAAAACAGACAAAGTTATAGAAAAGTGTTAAATTCACTATATGGTCTCTTTCCCAGTTTAATACAGTTTGCTTGGCTAAGACTGTATACAGCTCAGTTCTATTAGAAAACCCCTTTATATTAGGAAACCTCCCTGAGTTGCATATATAATATTTCAGGGTAGTCAACAAGTTTGAGGTATGATTGGGTGAACACACAGTTATGTGTATTACTTGTGTTCTCATTCGGCTAGATTTAGAGTTCTGCGGCCAAAGGGGTGCGTTAGCTACGCGTGCTTTCCCCCCCCCACACCTTTTAAACAACGCTGGTATTTAGAGTTGTCTGAAGGGCTTTGTTAGGCTCCAAAAAGGGAGCGTACAGGCATATTTACCGCCACTGCAACTCTAAATACCAGCGGTGCTTACAGACGCGGCCAGCTTCCAAAACGTGCTCGTGCACGATTCCCCCATAGGAAACAATGGGGCAGTTTGAGCTGAAAAAAAACCTAACACCTGCAAAAAAGCAGCGTTCAGCTCCTAACGCAACCCCATTGTTTCCTATGGGGAAACACTTCCTATGTCTGCACCTAACACCCTAACATGTACCCCGAGTCTAAACACCCCTAACCTTACACTTATTAACCCCTAATCTGCCGCCCCCGCTATCGCTGACCCCTGCATATTATTTTTAACCCCTAATCTGCCGCTCCGTACACCGCCGCAACCTACGTTATCCCTATGTACCCCTAATCTGCTGCCCCTAACACTGCCGACCCCTATATTATATTTATTAACCCCTAATCTGCTGCCCCCAATGTCGCCGACACCTACCTACAATTATTAACCCCTAATCTGCTGACCGGACCTCACCGCTACTATAATAAATGTATTAACCCCTAAAGCTAAGTCTAACCGTAACACCCCCCTAAATTAAATATCATTTTATTCTAACAAAATAAAATAATTCTTATTAAATAAATTATTCCTATTTAAAGCTAAATACTTACCTGTAAAATAAACCCTAAAATAGCTACAATATAAATAATAATTATATTGTAGCTATTTTAGGATTTATATTTATTTTACAGGCAACTTTGTATTTATTTTAACTAGGTACAATAGCTATTAAATAGTTAATAACTATTTAATAGTTACCTAGTTAAAATAATTACAGAATTACCTGTAAAATCAATAAATAAATTAAATAAACTACCTACAATTATCTACAATTAAATCAACTAAACTAAATTACAAAAAAACAAACACTAAATTACAAAAAATAAAAAAAAAGATTACAAGAATTTTAAACTAATTACACCTACTCTAAGCCCCCTAAAAAAATAACAAAGCCCCCCAAAATAAAAAAAATGCCCTACCCTATTCTAAAATAAAAATTGTAAAGTTCTTTTACCTTACCAGCCCTTAAAAGGGCCTTTTGCGGGGCATGCCACAAAGAAAACAGCTCTTTTGCATTTAAATAAACATACAATACCCCCCCCAACATTACAACCCACCACCCACATACCCCTAATCTAACCCAAACACCCCTTAAAAAACCTAACACTAAGCCCCTGAAGATCTTCTTACCTTGTCTTCACCACGCCGGGTATCACCGATCCGTCCAGAAGAGGCTCCGAAGTCTTCCTCCTATCCGGCAAGAAGAGGTCCAGAAGAGGGTCCAAAGTCTTCCTCCTATCCGGCAAGAAGAGGACATCCGGACCGGCAAACATCTTCATCCAAGCGGCATCTTCTATCTTCTTCCATCCGGCGCGGAGCGGGACTATCTTGAAGCAGCCGACGCGGATCCATCCTCTTCTAACGACGTCCTAAGTCCGAATGAAGGTTCCTTTAAGGGACGTCATCCAAGATGGCGTTCCTCGAATTCCAATTGGCTGATAGGATTCTATCAGCCAATCGGAATTAAGGTAGGAAAAATCTGATTGGCTGATTAAATCAGCCAATCAGATTCAAGTTCAATCCAATTGGGTGATCCAATCAGCCAATCAGATTGAGCTCGCATTCTATTGGCTGTTCCGATCAGCCAATAGAATGCGAACTCAATCTGGCTGATTGGATCAGCCAATCCGATTGAACTTGAATCTGATTGGCTGAGATTTAATTGTAACTTAGGTTAGGATTTATTTTACAGGTAATTCTGTAATTATTTTAACTAGGTAACTATTAAATAGTAAATAACTATTTAATAGCTATTGTACCTGGTTAAAATAAATACAAAGTTGCCTGTAAAATAAATATAAATCCTAAAATAGCTACAATATAATTATTATTTATATTGTAGCTATATTAGGGTTTATTTTACAGGTAAGTATTTAGCTTTAAATAGGAATAATTTATTTAATAAGAATTATTTTATTTCCTTAGAATAAAATTATATTTAACTTAGAGGGGTGTTAGTGTTAGGGTTAGACTTAGCTTTAGGGGTTAATACATTTATTATAGTTGCGGCGAGGTCCAGTCGGCAGATTAGGGGTTAATAAGTGTAGGTAGGTAGCGGCGACGTTGGGGGGGCAGATTAGGGGTTAATAAATATTATGTAGGTGTCGGCGATGTTAGGGGCAGCAGATTAGGGGTACATAGGGATAATGTAGGTTGCGGCGGTGTGCGGTCGGCAGATTAGGGGTTAAATTTTTTTTAATAGAGTGGGGGGGCCTCGGTTTAGGGGTGCATAGGTAGTTTATGGGTGTTAGTGTACTTTAGAGCACAGTAGTTAAGAGCTTTATGAACCGGCGTTAGCCCAGAAAGTTCTTAACTCCTGGCTTTTTCCTGCGGCTGGAGTCTTGTCGTTAGATTTCTAACGCTCACTTCAGCCAAGACTCTAAATACCGGCGTTAGAAAGATCCCATTGAAAAGATAGGATACGCAATTGGCGTAAGGGGATCTGCGGTATGGAAAATTCGCAGCTGGAAAGTGAGCGTTAGACCCTTTCCTGACTGACTCTAAATACCAGCGGGCGGCCAAAACCAGCGTTAGGACCCCCTAACGCTGGTTTGGACGGCTAACGCAGAACTCTAAATCTAGGCGATTGTTTTTTTTACAGAGAAAGGAAATTTCATCTAACCAAACAAAAATAACTTTATCACCAAAAAAGATAAATTATTCATGCTATACAATTAATAAATTAATGGAACAAACTTTAGCTGCACAGCTACAGAGGGACAGAATGAAATGAGAGATCTTTCTTTTTTTTAATTTGGATATATTTCACATACTACACATTATACAACATATACTTTTCACAAATACACAATTTAATACAGTGAATGTTTTGTAAGGGGGGTATGAGTTGTGATAAGCAGAGGAGGGGGCAGGGCCGCCACTAGATATTTTGTGGGCCCCTGACTTAACCATTGATCAGCCCCCCCCCCCTCCTTTGACATGTGCAATTTTTGGCCAAGTGACTAAAACGTATATATGCACTTTATTTTTAAGTGTCTATTTAAACTTGGAAATGTTGTAAAGGTAGTAACATACAGACACACTCATACACTGAAACAGACACTCACATATAAGGATTCACATATAGACACTCTAGCAGACATGCAAAGAAACACACTCAGACACCCAAACAGACACTCAGCACTTGTTTACATTGACCTGACAAGTAATAAGGTAGACTACAGCTTTGTAAAAAAAGGAGATTTAGAAAACAAAATATGGAGTTCTCATCTTTTTGTAAAGGAAGATGCCAACTAAATGATGACAACAGCATGCAGTGGCTGAATGGAAGGGCCCTGAACTGCCTAAACAATAATTTAAAGGTTAAATGGTGGATTGGTGACTTCCGGAAAGTTCTCGTTAGTCTCAAAGTCTGTAGAAAGATGTGAATAATCAGTAGTAAGGTCAAAATGTCCTAAAAAGGAACAGACAATGGACACACACACAAACAAACTCAAACTTGCACATACACCCAAGGAAACACCGACAGAGACAGCCTCAGAAAACACAGAAAGACATACACACACACACACAGACACCCACAGAAAACACAGAAAGACATACACACACAGAGAGACAACCACATAAAACACAGAAATACATACATACACACCCCCTCACTGAGACATCCACAGAAAACACACAAAGACATACACACACCCTCACAGAGACACCCACAGAAAACACACGCCCTCACAGAGACATCCACAGAAAACAGACATACATACACACACACATACCCTCACAGAGACATCCACAGGATCACTATCACCCACAAGGGACTGCGGAAACACATCCCCTGGGATAGATGATCCGGTGACAACCACCAAAGAAGAGAGTCTCTGGTCTCTTGATCCAGATTTATCTGAGGAGATAAATTCGCATAGTCCCCATTCCACTGTCCGAGCATGCACAGCTGCAGTGGTCTGAGATGAAAGCGAGCAAAAGGAACTATGTCCATTGCCGCTACCATTAATCCAATTACCTCCATACACTGAGCCACTGATGGCCGAGGAATGGACTGAAGGGCTCGGAAAGTATTTAGAATCTTTGATTTTCTGATCTCCGTCAGAAATATTTTCATGTCTACCGAGTCTATCAGAGTTCCCAAGAAGGGAACCCTTGTCCGTGGAACTAGTGAACTCTTTTCTAGGTTCACCTTCCAACCGTGAGTTCTCAGAAAGGACAACACTGTGTCTGTATGAGATTTCGTTAGATGATGTCGATGCCTGAATCAAAATATCGTCCAGATAAGGCGCCACTGCTATGCCCCGCGGCCTGAGAACCGCCAGAAGGGACCCTAGAACCTTTGTGAAGATCCTGGGTGCTGTGGCCAACTCGAAGGGAAGAGCCACGAACTGAAAATGTTTGTCCAGGAAGGCAAACCTTAGGAACTGATGATGATCCTTGTGAATAGGGATATGAAGGTATGCATCCTTCAAGTCCACAGTAGTCATATATTGACCCTCCTGGATCATTGGTAAAATTGTTCGGATAGTCTCCATCTTGAACGATGGGACTCTGAGAAACTTGTTTAGACACTTGAGATTTAAAATGGGTCTGAAAGTTCCCTCTTTTTTGGGAACCATGAAAAGATTTGAGTAAAACCCATGTCCCTGTTCCAGTCTTGGAACGGGACGAATTACTCCCATAGTAGAGAGGTCTTTTACACAACGTAAGAATGCCTCTCTTTTTATCTGGTCTACAGATAATCGTGAAAGAAGAAATCTCCCTCTTGGGAGAAAATCCTTGAATTCCAGTTGATACCCGTGGGTCATGATTTCCAATGCCCAGGGGTCCTGAACATCTTTTGCCCAAGCCTGGGCAAAGAAAGAAAGTCTGCCCCCGATTAGATCCGGTCCCAGATCGGGGGCCACCCCTTCATGCTGTCTTTGTAGCAGCAGCGGGCTTCTTGGGTTGTTTACCTTTATTCCAAGCGTGGTTGGGTCTCCAGACGGACTTGGACTGAGTAAAATTCCCTTCCTGCTTTGTGGAGGAAGAGGAAGCAGAGGGTACTCCTTTAAAATTTCGAAAAGAACGAAAATGATTTTGTTTACCCCTCATCTTAACAGACTTATCCTGAAGTAGGGCGTGACCTTTACCTCCAGTAATGTCAGAAATGATTTCCTTCAACTCAGGCCCGAATAGGGTCTTACCCTTGAAAGGAATCAGCAGACCATGATTTTAGCCATAACGCTCTACGCGCTAAAATGGCAAATCAAAACAATGCAAGCTGTAGGTTGTAAAAGAAAACCCTGATGAATAAATAATTTCTTTAGAAGACCCTCTAACTTCTTATCCATAGGGCCTTTGAAAGCACAACTGTCTTCAATAGGTATAGTTTTACGCTTAGCCAGGGTAGAAATAGCTCCCTCCACCTTAGGGACCGACTGCCAAGAGTCCCAAATGGTGTCTGATATGGGATACATTTTCTCGAAATTAGGAGGGGGGGAGAACGGTATACCTGGTCTGTCCCATTCCTTTTTTATAATTTCCGAAATTCTTTTAGGAACCGGAAAAACATCAGTGTAAGTAGGTACCTCTAGATATTTGTCCATTTTACACAATTTCTCTGGTGGTATCACAATAGGGTCACAATCACCCAGAGTCACTAAAACCTCCCAAAGTAACAGGCGGAGGTGTTCAAGCTTTAATTTAAAGGACATGACGACCGAATCTGTCTGACGTAACATATTTCCTGAGTCTGAAAGTTCTCCCTCAGACAACAATTCCATGACCCCCAACTCAGAGCCCTGTGAGGATACATCAGAAATAGCCAATAAAGTATCAGAGGATTCAGTATTCGGATTAATACATGACCTACTGTGTTTACCCTGTAACACTGGTAACTTAGATAATACCTCTGTAAGGGTAGTTGACATAACTGCAGCCATATCCTGCAGAGTAAAAGAATTAGACGCACTTGAGGTACTTGGTGTCGCTTGTGTGGGCGTTAAAGGTTGTGACACTTGGGGAGAATTAGATGGCATATCCTGATTCTCTTCAGACTGAGAATCATCCTTAGGCACACTTTCTTTACCTAAAATATGCTTTTTACATTGTAAGGCCCTTTCAGTACAAGAGGTACACAAAGTAAGAGGGGGTTCCACAATGGCTTCTAAACACATAGAGCAATTAGTTTCCTCAATGTCAGACATGTTGAACATACTAGTAATAACCACAATAGTCGTAGAACACCTTATTTATTGATTTCAACAACTTTTAGAAAAATGTGTACTGCGCCTTTAAGAAATAAAAAAGCGCACAATTTTTCCTAAACTGCCTAAAACGTTGAATAACGCTACACAATTAAATATACTGATTCAATTGGCCCAATAATTATTGCACCCTATAAGCAAAGAATGAATTTACTCTCTAAGAGTCATTTTATAGCAAAAAAAACATAATTTATGTAAGAATTTACCTGATAAATTCATTTCTTTCATATTGGCAAGAGTCCATGAGCTAGTGACGTATGGGATACACACTCCTACCAGGAGGGGCAAAGTTTCCCAAACCTCAAAATGCCTATAAATACACCCCCCACCACACCCACAATTCAGTTTAATGAATAGCCAAGAAGTGGGGTGATAAGAAGGAGCGAAAGCATCAACAAGGAATTGAAATAATTGAGCTATATACAAACAAATCATAATCACCACAAAAAGGGTGGGCCTCATGGACTCTTGCCAATATGAAAGAAATGAATTTATCAGGTAAATTCTTACATAAATTATGTTTTCTTTCATGTTATTGGCAAGAGTCCATGAGCTAGTGACGTATGGGATAACAAATACCCAAGATGTAGAACTCCACGCAAGAGTCACTAGAGAGGGAGGGATAAAAATAAAGACAGCCAATTCCACTGAAAAAAGAATCCACAACTAGTGATGTCGCAAACCTAAAATTTTGCGTTCGCGAACACGAACTTCCGCAAATGTTCGCGAACCGGCGAACCGCCATTGACTTCAATGGGCAGGAAATTTTAAAACCCACAGGGACTCTTTCTGGCCACAATAGTGATGGAAAAGTTGTTTCAAGGGGACTAACACCTGGACTGTGGCATGCCGGAGGGGGATCCATGGCAAAACTCCCACAGAAAATGACATAGTTGATGCAGAGTCTGGTTTTAATCCATAAAGGGCATAAATCACCTAACATTCCTAAATTGTTTGGAATAACGTGCTTTAAAACATCAGGTATGATGTTGTATCGATCAGGTAGTGTAAGGGTTACGCCCGCTTCACAGTGACAGACCAAACTCCCTGTTTAACGCACCGCAAACAACCGCAAACAGTCCATTTGCACAACCACGAGATCGATAGATTTGATAGATAGATACATAGATTACATAGATCAATAGATGCAATATACATTTGATAGATACCAATTACATAGATCAAAAGATGCAATATACATTAGATAGATACGAATTACATAGATCAAAAGATCCAATTTACATTTGATAGATACGAATTACATAGATCAAAAGATGCAATATACATTTGATAGATACGAATTACATGGATCAAAAGATGCAATATACATTTGATAGATACGAATTACATCAATAGATGCAATATACATTTGATAGATACCAATTACATAGATAAAAAGATGCAATATACATTTGATAGATATGAATTCCATAGATCAATAGATGCAATATACATTTGATAGATACGAATTCCATAGATCAATAGATGCAATATACATTTGATAGATACGAATTGCATAGATCAATAGATGCAATATACATTTGATAGATACCAATTACATAGATCAAAAGATGCAATATACATTTGATAGATATGAATTACATAGATCAAAAGATGCAATATACATTTGATAAATACGAATTACATAGATCAAAAGATGCAATATACATTTGATAGATACGAATAACATGGATCAAAAGATGCAATATACATTTGATAGATACGAATAACATAGATCAAAAGATGCAATATACATTTGATAGATACGAATTACAGAGATCAATAGATGCAATATATACATTCGATAGATAAATAGATAGATTTGATAGATATATCATTTCCCTGACAGAGTATAACAATAAGACATGCGGTCTGGGACCCGTGGTGTGTTAAGTACTAAGTAGTACTATTCTTAGCAGTTTAATACCTGTTACTCCCCCTATCGGGGGAGGTCTATATGCCCTTGATTTTCGGAACAGGGAGATGGAAGAAGATGCTTGGTCTGTCCTCCTACTTCAAATTTGGCCGAAACACAAGTGGCTGTCACAAAACAGTCCAGCCACGAGATCGATAGATTTGATAGATAGATCCATAGATCAATAAATGCAATATACATTTGATAGATACCAATTACATAGATCAAAAGATGCAATATACATTTGATAGATACAAATTACATAGATCAAAAGATGCAATATACATTTGATAGATACGAATTACATGGATCAAAAGATGCAATATACATTTGATAGATACGAATTACATAGATCAATAGATGCAATATACATTTGATAGATACACATTACGTATATCAAAACATGCAATATACATTTGATAGATACAAATTACATAGATCAATAGATGCAATATACATTTGATAGATACGATTTTAAGGAGTGTGTGTCACCATAAGCTTACTGGTGTGTTTGTAAAAGCTAGTCCTGAGTGAAATAAAGCAATAGTAGTAGTTCTTTCTGGAACAGGTAGTCCTGTCTGATTCTTTCAGGTATACCAGTTGCAGAGGTTCTGACCCTGCATTCTGGCTGCACAATCAGTAGGTTTCACGACCTAGCCAATCATCTGTTGCCGTTTCTGAAAATGACAGACTTTCTGCTTCTGAATGGGGCTTTAACTACATATTTAACCACTTTGCTGGGATTAAAATTGTATTTATCTAGAAGAGCCAGTTCAATCCTATGTTCTTTTGAAATATAACATGCCCTTTTAATGTCCTTTTAAATGTTGTATCATTTAAATATTGGTTTACAGGTTTCTACTGAAGACTAAATTGGAGAAGCAATTGTATTTACATACTATTTGCTTTTATATATTATTTGTATGCCTTTACATAGATCAATAGATGCAATATATATTTGATAGATACGATTGATAGTTAGATAGATTCGATAGATAAATAGATAGATTTGATAGATATATAATTTCCCTGACAGAGTATAACAATAAGACATGCTGTCTGGGACCCGTGGTGTGTTAAGTACTAAGTAGTACTATTCTTAGCAGTTTAATACCTGTTATTCCCCCTATCGGGGGAGTTCTATATGGCCTTGATTTTCGGAATAGGGAGATGGAAGAAGATGCTTGGTCTGTCCTCCTACTTCAAATTTGGCTGAAACACAAGTGGCTGTCACAAAACAGTCCAGCCACGAGATCGATAGATTTGATAGATAGATCCATAGATTACATAGATAAATAGATGCAATATACATTTGATAGATACCAATTACATAGATCAAAAGATGCAATTTACATTTGATAGATACGAATTACATAGATCAAAAGATGCAATATACATTTGATAGATACGAATTACATAGATCAATAGATGCAATATACATTTGATAGATACGAATTACATAGATCAATAGATGCAATATACATTTGATAGATACGAATTACATAGATCAAAAGATGCAATATACATTTGATAGATATGAATTACATAGATCAATAGATGCAATATACATTTGATAGATACGAATTCCATAGATCAATAGATGCAATATACATTTGATAGATACGAATTGCATAGATCAATAGATGCAATATACATTTGATGAATACCAATTACATAGATCAAAAGATGCAATATACATTTGATAGATACGAATTACATAGATCAAAAGATGCAATTTACATTTGATAGATACGAATTACATAGATCAAAAGATGCAATATACATTTGATAGATACGAATTACATAGATCAAAAGATGCAATATACATTTGCTAGATATGAATTACATAGATCAAAAGATGCAATATACATTTGATAGATACGAATTACATGGATCAAAAGATGCAATATACATTTTATAGATACGAATAACATAGATCAAAAGATGCAATATACATTTGATAGATACGAATTACATAGATCAAAAGATGCAATATACATTTGATAGATACGAATTACATAGATCAAAAGATGCAATTTACATTTGATAGATACGAATTACATAGATCAAAAGATGCAATATACATTTGATAGATACGAATTACATAGATCAAAAGATGCAATATACATTTGATAGATATGAATTACATAGATCAAAAGATGCAATATACATTTGATAGATACGAATTACGTGGATCAAAAGATGCAATATACATTTGATAGATACGAATTACATGGATCAAAAGATGCAATATACATTTTATAGATACGAATAACATAGATCAAAAGATGCAATATACATTTGATAGATACGAATTACATAGATCAAAAGATGCAATATACATTTGATAGATACGAATTACATAGATCAAAAGATGCAATTTACATTTGATAGATACGAATTACATAGATCAAAAGATGCAATATACATTTGATAGATACGAATTACATAGATCAAAAGATGCAATATACATTTGATAGATATGAATTACATAGATCAAAAGATGCAATATACATTTGATAGATACGAATTACGTGGATCAAAAGATGCAATATACATTTGATAGATACGAATAACATAGATCAAAAGATGCAATATACATTTGATAGATACGAATTACATAGATCAAAAGATGCAATATACATTTGATAGATACGAATTACATAGATCAAAAGATTAAATTTACATTTGATAGATACGAATTACATAGATCAAAAGATGCAATATACAGTTGATAGATACGAATTCCATAGATCAATAGATGCAATATACATTTGATAGATACGAATTGCATAGATCAATAGATGCAATATACATTTGATAGATACGATTGATAGTTAGATAGATTTGATAGATAAATAGCTAATTTGAAAGATATATAATTTCCCAGACAGAGAATTACAAAGACGTGCGGTCTGAGACCCATGGTAAGGTTACTTCCTTTTGCACAATCAAGTATACCAGTTGCAGAGGTTCTGACCCTGCATTCTGGCTGCACCTCTCCCTGCAAGAAAGATCCCGAAGCTAAGCTGGAGGTGGATGGTGCGTCAAGGTTAGGAGCGGAAGCTGTAGAAGATTGGGTGTCCTGTATTAGCCATTCAACTAGGTCCTCCTCAGAACTTTTCTCGTTCATGGCACGTGGCCTCTGAACACTGTGCATTATTGTAGGGTCAAAGGGAATCACAGCACCACGACCACGACGGCACCTGCGGGGTGGCCTGCCTCTGCCTGTCATTTTTTTTTTAAATGTAGACTTACACTACTATTAAACAAAATATGAGTGGTGCCACTGGGCAAGTGGGCACAGTATACGCTGTGAGCCTGACACAAAAAAGCAGACTGATGTTTCACAATCCAAAAAGTTTATTTTTTTTAAATGTACACTTACACTACTATTAAACAAGATATGAGTGGTGGCACTGGGCAAGTGGGCACAGTATACGCTGTGAGCCTGACACAAAAAAGCAGACTGATGTTTCACAGTCAAAATCTTTTATTTTTTAAATATTTAAACTACTGTTACAACAAATATGAGTGGTGCCACTAACTTGGCAAGTGGGCCTGGCACACACGCTGGCAGGCAGGCAAATGCAATAAGATTACAATAGCAGACTGATGTTTCACAGTCCAAAAAGTTTTTTTTAAAAATATTTACACTACTGTTACAACAAATATGATTGGTGGCACTAGTTGGCAAGTGGGCCTGGCACACACACTGGCAGGCAACTTCAATTAGATTACACTAGCAGACTGATGTTTCACAGTCCAAAAAGTTTTTTTCTTAAATATTTACAATACTGTTATAACAAATATGATTGGTGGCACTAGTTGGCAAGTGGGCCTGGCACACACGCTGGCAGGCAGGCAACTGCAATTTGATTGCACTAGCAGACTGATGTTTCACAGTCAAAAAAGTTTTTTTTAAATATTTACACTACTGTTAAAACAAATATGAGTGGTGCCACTAACTTGGCAAGTGGGCCTGGCACACATGCTGGCAGGCAGGCAGGCAGGCAACTTCAATTAGATTACACTAGCAAACTGATGTTTCACAGTCAAAAAAGTTTTTATTATTAAATATTTACTATACTGTTATAACAAATATGATTGGTGGCACTAGTTGGCAAGTGGGCCTGGCACACACGCTGGCAGGCAGGCAACTGCAATTAGATTACACTAGCAGACTGATGTTTCACAGTCAAAAAAGTTTTTTTTTTTTTAAATATTTACACTACTGTTATAACAAATATGATTGGTGGCACTAACTTGGCAAGTGGGCCTGGCACACACGCTGGCAGGCAGGCTACTGCAATTAGATTACACTAGCTGACTGATGTTTCACAGTCAAAAAAGTTCTTTTTTTAAATATTTACAATACTGTTATAACAAATATGATTGGTGGCACTAGTTGGCAAGTGGGACTGGCACACACGCTGGCTGGCAGGCAGGCAACTGCAATTCGATTGCACTAGCAGACTGATGTTTCACAGTCAAAAATGTTTTTATTTTAAATATTTACACTACTGTTAAAACAAATATGAGTGGTGCCACTAACTTGGCAAGTGGGCCTGGCACACACACTGGCAGGCAGGCAACTTCAATTAGATTACACTAACAGACTGATGTTTCATAGTCAAAAAAGTTTTTTTTTTTAAATATTTACACTACTGTTATAACAAATATGATTGGTGGCACTAGTTGGAAAGTGGACCTGGCACACACGCTGGCAGGCAACTGCAATTAAATAACACTAGCAGACTGAAGTAAACATTTTTTTTTTTAAATTTACACTAATGTTACAACAGATAGGAGTGGTGGCACTGAGGATGGAAGTAGGCACAGTATATGCTGGGAGCATGACACACAGGCTGGCACTAGTGGCAGGCTGGCCTGGCAACTAAAATTAAATAACACTAGCAGACTGATGTAAAAGTTTTTTTTACAAAATTTACACTAATGTTACAACAGATAGGAGTGGTGGCACTGAGGATGGAAGTAGGCACAGTATATGCTGGGAGCCTGACACACAGGCTGGCACTAGTGGCAGGCTGGCCTGGCAAATAAAATTAAATAACACTAGCAGACTGATGTAAAAGTTTTTTTTCAAAATTTACACTAATGTTACAACAGATAGGAGTGGTGGCACTGAGGATGGAAGTAGGCACAGTATATGCTGGGAGCCTCTGAACACTGTGCATTATTGTAGGGTCAAAGGGAATCACAGCACCACGACCACGACGGCACCTGCGGGGTGGCCTGCCTCTGCCTGTCATTTTTTTTTTAAATGTAGACTTACACTACTATTAAACAAAATATGAGTGGTGCCACTGGGCAAGTGGGCACAGTATACGCTGTGAGCCTGACACAAAAAAGCAGACTGATGTTTCACAATCCAAAAGGTTTATTTTTTTTAAATGTACACTTACACTACTATTAAACAAGATATGAGTGGTGGCACTGGGCAAGTGGGCACAGTATACGCTGTGAGCCTGACACAAAAAAGCAGACTGATGTTTCACAGTCAAAATTTTTTATTTTTTAAATATTTAAACTACTATTACAACAAATATGAGTGGGGCCACTAACTTGGCAAGTGGGCCTGGCACACACGCTGGCAGGCAGGCAGGCAAATGCAATAAGATTACAATAGCAGACTGATGTTTCACAGTCCAAAAAGTTTTTTTTTAAAATATTTACACTACTGTTACAACAAATATGATTGGTGGCACTAGTTGGCAAGTGGGCCTGGCACACACACTGGCAGGCAGGCAACTTCAATTAGATTACAATAGCAGACTGATGTTTCACAATCCAAAAAGTTTTTTTCTTAAATATTTACAATACTGTTATAACAAATATGATTGGTGGCACTAGTTGGCAAGTGGGCCTGGCACACACGCTGGCAGGCAGGCAGGCAACTGTAATTCGATTGCACTAGCAGACTGATGTTTCACAGTCAAAAAAGTTTTTTTTTTAAAATATTTACACTACTGTTACAACAAATATGAGTGGTGCCACTAACTTGGCAAGTGGGCCTGGCACACACGCTGGCAGGCAACTTCAATTAGATTACACTAGCAAACTGATGTTTCACAGTCAAAAAAGTTTTTTTTAAAAAATATTTACTATACTGTTATAAAAAATATGATTGGTGGCACTAGTTGGCAAGTGGGCCTGGCACACACGCTGGCAGGCAGGCAACTGCAATTCGATTGCACTAGCAGACTGATGTTTCACAGTCAAAAAAGTTTTTTTTAAATATTTACACTACTGTTACAACAAATATGAGTGGTGCCACTAACTTGGCAAGTGGGCCTGGCACACACGCTGGCAGGCAGGCAGGCAACTTCAATTAGATTACACTAGCAGACTGATGTTTCACAGTCAAAAAAGTTTTTTTTTAAATATTTACTATACTGTTATAACAAATATGATTGGTGGCACTAGTTGGCAAGTGGGCCTGGCACACACGCTGGCAGGCAGGCAACTGCAATTAGATTACACTAGCTGACTGATGTTTCACAGTCAAAAAAGTTATTTTTTTAAATATTTACAATACTGTTATAACAAATATGATTGGTGGCACTAGTTGGCAAGTGGGACTGGCACACACGCTGGCTGGCAGGCAGGCAACTGCAATTCGATTGCACTAGCAGACTGATGTTTCACAGTCAAAAATGTTTTTATTTTAAATATTTACACTACTGTTAAAACAAATATGAGTGGTGCCACTAACTTGGCAAGTGGGCCTGGCACACACACTGGCAGGCAGGCAACTTCAATTAGATTACACTAACAGACTGATGTTTCACAGTCAAAAAAGTTTTTTTTTAAAATATTTACACTACTGTTATAACAAATATGATTGGTGGCACTAGTTGGAAAGTGGACCTGGCACACACGCTGGCAGGCAGGCAACTAAAATTAAATAACACTAGCAGACTGATGTAAAAGTTTTTTTTACAAAATTTACACTAATGTTACAACAGATAGGAGTGGTGGCACTGAGGATGGAAGTAGGCACAGTATATGCTGGGAGCCTGACACACAGGCTGGCACTAGTGGCAGGCTGGCCTGGCAAATAAAATTAAATAACACTAGCAGACTGATGTAAAAGTTTTTTTACAAAATTTACACTAATGTTACAACAGATAGGAGTGGTGGCACTGAGGATGGAAGTAGGCACAGTATATGCTGGGAGCCTGACACACAGGCTGGCACTAGTGGCATGCTTGCAGGCAACTAAAATTAAATAACACTAGCAGACTGATGTAAAAAAATTTTTTTTCAAAATTTACACTAATGTTACAACAGATAGGAGTGGTGGTACTGAGGATGGAAGTAGGCACAGTATATGCTGGGAGCCTGACACACAGGCTGGCCTGGCAACTACAATTAAATAACACTAGCAGACTGATGTAAAAAAATTTTTTTTTTTAAATTTACACTAATGTAACACCAGATATGAGTGGTGGCACTGAGGCTGGCAGTGGCAGGCTGGCCTGGCAACTGCAATTAGATTATACTAGCAGACTGATGTAAAAGTTTTTTATAAAAAAATTTACACTAATGTTACACCAGATATGAGTGGTGGAAAACAGAGCAATTAGGCACAGTATATGCTGTGGGCCTGACACACAGGCCTGATGGAAAATGAAATTAGATTACACTAGCAAACTGATGTAAAAGTTATTTTTTTTTAAATTTACACTAATGTTACACCAGATATGAGTGGTGGCACAGAGCAATTAATCACAGTATATGCTGTGGGTCTGGCACACAGGACTGATGGAAAATGAAATTAGATTACACTAGCAAACTGATGTAAAAGTTTTTTTTTTAAATTTACACTAATGTTACACCAGATATCAGTGGTGGCACAGAGCAATTAATCACAGTATATGCTGTGGGCCTGACACACAGGCCTGATGGAAAATTAAATTAGATTACACTAGCAAACTGATGTAAAAGTTTTTTTTTTTAAATTTAAACTAATGTTACACCAGATATCAGTGGTGGCACAGAGCAATTAATCACAGTATATGCTGTGGGCCTGATGGAAAATTAAATTAGATTACACTAGCAAACTGATGTAAAAGTTTTTTTTTTTTAATTTACACTAATGTTACACCAGATATCAATGGTGGCACAAAGCAATTAATCACAGTATATGCTGCGAGCCTCACACACAGGCTGACAGGCAGGCAAATGCAATTAGATTACAAAAAAAAAAAAGGGCTTTTTGGTCTGAAGTTCTAGCCCTAAAAAGGGCTTTTTGGGGTGCTGTCCTTACAGCAGAGATTAGATGAGTCCTTCAGGACTGTAGTGGACACTGAATACACTAGCCTAGCTATCAATTTCCCTATAAAATCACCAGCAGCAACACTAAACCTCCTCTCACTAAGAATGCAGGATCGTAATGAATCTAAAATGGCTGCTGCCCAGGAGCTGGGAGGGTCTGGGAGGGAATGTCTGCTGCTGATTGGCTGAAATGTGTCTACAGACTGTGAGATACAGGGTCAAAGTTTCCTCAATGATGACGAATAGGGGGCGGATCGAACATCGCATATGTTCGCCCGCCGCGGTGAATGCGAACAAGCTAAGATCGCCGGGAACTGTTCTCCGGTGAACTGTTCGCGACATCACTATCCACAACCCAAATCAAAAGTTTAAATCTTAAAATGAAAAAAAATGAAATTATAAGCAGAAGAATCAAACTGAAACAGCTGCCTGAAGTACTTTTCTACCAAAAACTGCTTCTGAAGAAGAGAAAACATCAAAATGGTAGAATTTAGTAAAAGTATGCAAAGAAGACCAAGTTGCTGCTTTGCAAATCTGATCAACAGAAGCTTCATTCTTAAAAGCCCAGGAAGTAGAAACTGACCTAGTAGAATGAGCCGTAATCCTCTGAGGCGGGGATTTACCCGACTCCAAATAAGCATGATGAATCAAAAGCTTTTTAACCAAGACACCAAAGAAATGGCAGAAGCCTTCTGACCTTTCCTAGAACCAGAAAAGATAACAAATAGACTAGAAGTCTTTCTGAAATCTTTAGTAGCTTCATCATAATATTTCAAAGCTCTTACCACATCAAAAGAATGTAAAGATCTTTCCAAAGAATTCTTAGGATTAGGACACAACGAAGGGACAACAATTTCTCTACTAATGTTGTTAGAATTTACAACTTTAGGTAAAAATTTAAATGAAGTCCGCAAAACCGCCTTATCCTGATGAAAAATCAGAAAAGGAGACTCAAAAGAAAGAGGAGATAATTCAGAAACTCTTCTAGCAGAAGAGATGGCCAAAAAGAACAATACTTTCCAAGAAAGTAATTTATGTCCAAAGAATGCATAGGCTCAAACGGAGGAGCTTGTAAAGCCCTCAAAACCAAATTAAGACTCCAAGGAGGAGAAATTGGCTTAATGACAGGCTTGATACGAACCAAAGCCTGTACAAAACAATGAATATCAGGAAGATTAGCAATTTTTCTGTGAAACAGAACAGAAAGAGCAGAGATTTGTCCTTTCAAGGAACTTGCAGACAAACCCTTATCTAAACCATCCTGAAGAAACTGTAAAATTCTAGGATTTCTGAAAGAATGCCAAGAGAATTTATGAGAAGAACACCATGAAAAGTAAGTCTTCCAAACTCGGAAATAAATCTTTCTAGACACAGATTTGCGAGCCTGCAACATAGTAACATATTAATCACTGAGTCAGAGAAACCTCTATGACTAAGCACTAGGCGTTCAATCTCCACACCTTCAAATTTAATGATTTGAGATCCTGATGGAAGAATGGACCTTGAGATAATAGGTTGGCAACTGGACATCCGAACAAGATCCGCATACCAAAACCTGTGTGGCCATGCTGGAGCCACCAGCAGTACAAATGAACACTCCATTATGATTTTGGAAATCACTCTTGGAAGAAGAACTAGAGGCGGAAAGACATAAGCAGGTTGATAATTCCAAGGAAGTGACAACGCATCCACTGCTTCCGCCTTAGGATCCCTGGACCTGGACAGATACCTGGGAAGTTTCCTGTAGATGAGAAGCCATCAGATCTATTTCTGGAAGCCCCCACATCTGAACAATCTGAAGAAACACATCTGGGTGAAGAGACTACTCTCCCGGATGTAAAGTCTGGCGACTGAGATAATCCGCTTCCCAATTGTCTATACCTGGGATATGGACCACAGAAATTAGACAGGAGCTGGATTCCGCCCATGCAAGTATCCGAGATACTTCTTTCATAGCTTGAGGACTGTGAGTCCCACCTTGATGATTGACATACGCCACGGTTGTGACATTGTCTGTCTGAAAACAAATAAACGGTTCTCTCTTCAGAAGAAGCCAAAACTGAAGAGCTCTGAGAATCGCACGGAGTTCCAAAATGTTGATTGGTAATCTCGCCTCTTGAGATTTCCAAACCCCCTGCGCTGTCAGAGATCCCCAGACAGCTCCCCAACCTGAAAGACTTGCATCTGTTGTAATCACAGTCCAGGTTGGACGAACAAAAGAGGCCCCCTGAACAAAACAATGGTGATCTAACCACCAAGTCAGAGATAGTCGAATATTGGGATTTAAGGCTATTAATTGTGATATCTTTGTATAATCCCTGCACCATTGGCTCAGCATACAAAGCTGAAGAGGTCTCATGTGAAAACGAGCAAAGGGGATCGCGTCCGATGCTGCAGTCATGAGACCTAAAACCTCCATGCACATAGCTACTGAAGGGAATGACTGAGACTGAAGGTTTCGACAAGTTGAAACCAATTTCAGACGTCTTTTGTCTGTTAGAGACAAAGTCATGGATACTGAATCTATTTGGAATCCTAAAAAGGTTACCCTTGTCTGAGGAATCAAGTAACTTTTTGGTAAATTGATCCTCCAACCATGTCTTTGAAGAAACAACACTAATTGATTTGTGTGAGATTCTGCAGAATGTAAAGACTGAGCAAGTACCAAGATATCGTCCAAATAAGGAAACACTGCAATACCCCGCTCTCTGATTACAGAGAGTAGGGCACAGAGAACCTTTGAAATGATCCTTGGAGCTGTTGCTAGGCCAAAAGGAAGAGGAACAAATTGGTAATGCTTGTCTAGAAAAGAGAATCTCAGGAACTGATAGTGATCTGGATGAATCGGAATATGAAGATATGCATCCTGTAAGTCTATTGTGGACATATAATGCCCTTGCTGAACAAAAGGCAGAATAGTCTTTATATTCACCATTTTGAATGTTGGTATTCTTACATAACGATTCAAAATTTTTAGATCGAGAACTGGTCTGAAAGAATTCTCTTTCTTTGGAACAATGAACAGATTTGAATAAAACCCCAGACCCCGTTCCGGAAAGGGAACCGGCACAATTACCCTGGATAACTCCAGGTCTGAAACACACTTCAGGAAAGCCTGAGCCTTTACTGGGTTCACTGGAATGCGTGAGAGAAAGAAACTTCTCACAGGCGGTCTTACCTTGAAACCTATTCTGTACCCTTGAGAAACAATGTTCTGGATCCAATGATTTTGGATTGAATTGATCCAAACATCTTTGAAAAATCTTAGTCTGCCCCCTGCCAGCTGCGCTGGAATGAGGGCCGCATATTCATGTGGACTTGGGGGCTGATTTTGATTTTCTAAAAGGCTTGGATTTATTCCAGACTGGAGAAGGCTTCCAATTGGAAACCGTTACTTTAGGGGAAGGGTCAGGTTTCTGTTCCTTATTCTGACGAAAGGAACGAAAACAGTTAGCAGCTCTAAATTTACCCTTAGATTTTTTATCCTGAGGCAAAAAGTCTCCCTTCCCCCCAGTGACAGTTGAAATATTAGAATCCAACTGAGTACCAAATAATTTATTACCTTGGAAAGAAAGAGATAGCAACGTTGACTTAGAAGTCATATCCGCATTCCAAGATTTAAGCCATAAAGCTCTTCTAGCTAAAATAGCTAAAGACATATACCTGACATCAATTCTAATGATATAAAAAATGGCATCACAAATGAAATTATTAGCATGTTGAATTAGCTTAACAATGCAATACACATTAGGATCTGGTACTTGTTGCACTAAAGTTTCCAACCAAAAAGTTGAAGCCGCAGCAACATCAGCCAAAGAAATAGCAGGCCTAAGAAGATGACCTGAACATAAATAAGCCTTCCTTAGATAAGATTCAAGCTTCCTATCTAAAGGATCTTTAAAAGAAGTACTATCTGCCGTAGGAATAGTAGTACGCTTTGCAAGAGTAGAGATAGCCCCATCAACCAATCTATCAGTCGGCAAGGGGTACAGTTTCTTAAACCTTGAAGAAGGAGTAAATGAAGTATCTAGACTATTCCATTCCCTAGAAATTACATCTGAAATAGCACCAGGAACTGGAAAAACCTCTGGAATAACTACATGAGGTTTAAAAACCGAATTTAAACGTTTACTGGTTTTAATATCAAGAGGACTAGTCTCCTCCATATCAAATGCAATCAACACCTCTTTTAAAGGTAATGGATTACTACTAATTGAAATATTGTCTGCTTTTAAAAGTTTATCATGACAACTAACACAAACTACAGCCGGAGGAACAGTTACCACAAGATTACAACAAATGCACTTAGCTTTGGTAGAACCGACATCAGGCAGCAGCATTCCAGAAGTAGATTCTGAGACAGGGTCAGATTGAGACATCTTGCAATATGTAATAGAAAAAAACAACATATAAAGCAAAATTATCAATTTCCTTATATGACAGTTTCAGGACTTAAATAATGTCAAAAATCTGGCGCCAAGTATGACGCCCACAACTGACAAAATATTTTTTGGGCCAAAAACGTCTGCAACAAACACGAGCGTCATAGATGACGCAACTACGTGAAAACTCTCGGCGCCAACTAAAACGGCGGAAATTACGTCATTACGTTAACAAACGTAATTCTCGCGCCAAAAAAGTCTCGCAATAAAAATGGCGCAATAAATTATAGCATTTTGCGCTCCCGCGAGCCTAACAGCCCGCAATTTAGAAAAGAAAGTCAATTTGAAAAATTTTCAGGTAAGAAATAATTTTTTCATATGCATTTCCCAAAATGAAACTGACAGTCTGTAAGAAGGAAATATACTGATTAACCTGAATCATGGCAAATATAAGTATAAAAAAAAAATATTTAGAACTTTACATATAAAGTGCCAAACCATAGCTGAGAGTGTCATAAATAAAAGAAAACATACTTACCAAAAGACACTCATCTACATAAAGTAGATAGCCAAACCAGTACTGAAACGAGAATCAGTAGAGGTAATGGTATATAAGAGTATATTGTCGATCTGAAAAGGGAGGTGGGAGATGAATCTCTACGACCGATAACAAAGAACCTATGAAATAGATCCCCGTTAGGATGACCATTGCATTCTATAGGTAATACTCCCTTCACATCCCTCTGTCATTCACTGCACTCTGAGAGGAACCAGGTTTCAGCATGCTGAGAAGCGCATATCAACGTAGAAATCTAGCACAAACTTACTTCACCACCTCCATAGGAGGCAAAGTTTGTAAAACTGAATTGTGGGTGTGGTGGGGGGTGTATTTATAGGCATTTTGAGGTTTGGGAAACTTTACCCCTCCTGGTAGGAGTGTGTATCCCATACGTCACTAGCTCATGGACTCTTGCCAATTACATGAAAGAAATATATCTTAAGTGAAAATAAAAAGACCCCTGCACCTCACCACAGCTCTACTATGGCGCCTACCTGCCCCAAGGGTACTGCAAAATGACTCGACAACGATCTGGTGAACAGAACACAAGTTTAGGCCCCACCGGAGCTAATGCCTGCTGCCTTCTCAGTCAGAGTAAACTGCGTGTCTGAGCGCATGAAATAGGCCCCGCCCATCATGGACGTCGTCCTCACAGACTGTATAACCGCATGGGAAGCGGTTTGAAAATTAAGCCATGTGGTCCCCTTAAACACTGTTAAATAACACTGCAGCCCTATTGACTCTTTTGAAATAAAATATAAAAAACGTCAAGCTGCCTCTCCCAGTGTCCCATAAAATATTTCTTAGCCCAATACAATGTCAAGTAAAAATATTTTCAAACACAGGATTTTCAGTAATACCCTCTGTGTACAGGTCTACTGCTTACCCCTTCCCTTGCAGGGAAAACATGTCAGCCAGTTCTGATATACCAAGTCTCCTCAGAAATAAAAGACTGAACATACCTCAATGCTGCTTGTAGCATGAAACCATTCTCCACACTGAAGATTTCTCTTGCACTACCTTCAGAAGCTCTGTAGGAACCAACATGGATCTTAGTTACATCTGCTAAGATCATCAACCTCAGGGCAGAAATCTTCTTCTTCCATATCTCCCTGAGGAAAATAGTACTCACCGGTACCATTTAAAATAAAAAACTTCTTGGTTGAAGAATCTAAAACTAACACCTCACTTTACCTCTTCCTATTACTAACACAGGCAAAAAGAATGACTAGGGGTGGAGGGAAGGGAGGAGCTATATATGCAGCTCTGCTGTGGTGCTCTTTGCCACTTCCTGTTAGCAGGAGGTTAATATCCCACAAGTAAGGATGAAATCTGTGGACTTGTCGTATCTTGTAGAAGAAAATGTGTTTTATGGATCCCTGGCCCCACCAAACAACTACTACACTGAAGTTACAATCTGAAATTACACAAAGAAATAAAAAACATTTGCTAAGTAAGTCCTACCTCCTCTGCAAATGAAAGTGATCTGCTGTCTGACTCAGGCACACACTGTACAAACAAAGTGCCAAGTCTTCTTTTTTTAATGTTGTTCCCCCCTTTTTTAATCAATAACCAATAAAGATTTATTATTTTAACCTCTTTTATTGTTTTTCCCTTATATGGGAAATTAGTAGTGTTTCTCTAGCTACGACTGCTAATTAATCTGCATTTAGGCTAATTTAGAGCTGTTGAGTGCTTTTTTGTTACACAACCTTTTGTAGGTTTAGACCTACCTTCACAAAGTGCCAAGTCTGTCTCACACTGTGCATAATGGTTTAGTGCACACTCAGAAATCCTCTCAAATGCTAATACTTTACTCCTTGTAATAAAATTTCCCATTTTCAATTAGCACTCTGCTGTAGTACCCACTGGTGGCTGCCAAAATATAAAAAAAAAAAAATTTTTTTTTTTTTAGTTCTTGCCTCATGGGGCCCCTGACAGGAGTCACCCCTGTCAGCCCCTGATGGCGGCCCTGAGAGGGGGTGATAGGGGGAGAGAAGGGGAGTTAGAAAAGGAGTGATATAGAAGTAACAAAAGAGAGGTAGTTACAGAGAGAGTGACTAGAGTGTGAGTTAGGGGAGAGGGGAATTGACTAGAGGATAATATATGGAGAGAAAGATGTGTAATTATAAGGAGTCTGAGTGAGCAGAGAGAGTCATGTAATGAGTGGTAGGTCAGCAGGGAGGTGTAGAGAGGGGAAATACTAGTAAATGTGCAAGGGGGCAAAACACAACACAAAGAAAACTACATTTATTGATAGAGAAAATGCCCCTCTAGGAATAGAAAGTCAGGGGCATAGGTGGAGGATGAAGAGCCACAAGAAAAATGTACACTAATAGGGTGTAGTCAAACACTCTGAAATATTATTTGTGGCACCGACTTCAGTAGTGTCAAGAAAAAAAGGATCTATAGGCTAGAATAGCGAGATTATTGGCCTTGATCACAATCGATCGATTTGCTCACAAAAACGATTTTTGCTTTGTCGAATTGGAAGCTGAGTTTCTTGAGTTATCACAATGCTATATCATTTGTTAAAAACTCACCACAACAGATGTGCTTTTAAAGGGATAGTGAACCCAAATTTTTTCTCAGAGTATGCTATTTTAAGCAACTTTCCAATTTACTTTTATTATCAATTTTTCTCCGTTCTCTTGGTATCTTTATTTAAAAGGAATGTAAGCTTACAAGCCGGCCCATCTTTGGTTCAGCACGTGGGTAGCGCTTGCTGATTGGTGGGTAAATGCATCCACCAATCAGCAAACGCTATCCAGGGTGCTGAACCAAAATTGGGCCGGCTTGAAAGCTTACATTCCTGCATTTTCATATAAAGATAGCAAGAGAACAAAAAAATATAATAGGAGTAAATTAGAAATCTGCTTAAAATTGCATGCTCTATCTGAATCATGAATTTGGGTTCACTGTCCCTTTAATTGAAAAGCTCCTGAAAGGGACTTTTCGTGTGATAAGTGTCTGTTTTTTTAAATAGAAACCGGGAGTTCTTCCATAACTAACACATACAATAGCCTATTCACACTTCTTACGGTTTATTCATGTAACCCCTTTGTTCACTCTGCAAGGAAAAAGAGCCTACATGCATGCTAAGTTCAGGCCCGTTCACAACTAAATGCTGCCACCAAACAGCAAGCTCTACCTAGGTGCTGAACCAAAAATGGACTGGCTCCTAAGCTTACATTCTTGCTTTTCAAATAAAGATACCAAAAGAACAAATTGATAATAGGAGTAAAATAGAAAGTTGCTTAAAATTGCATGCTCTATCTGAATCATGAAATAAAAAATGGCACACTAACTTTTGCTTCCGCTTGCACACTAGTTGCGCTGCAAGTAAACTTTTAATGTGGGTGGGTTAGCACACGTATTACAAGTGGAAAGTAAAAAGTGTGAGAGCGAATGTCTAATGCATGCTAACTTCATGACTTCGGATATGGCAACTACGCTAACTTCTTCTGCCATAGACTTCAATGGGGCTTTTAAAAAACCTAACACATCGCGTGTGCTCTAACCCATAAATAAATGTAATTCATAAAAGCTCCTTTAAATATAGATTTTGATCTATAACTAATTCAATATTTACATTCCATATAACATAAAAATAAAAATGTTTAAATTTAGCTCCATTAAAATTGCTTATTTATGTTGGGTTGCTGATGATAAATTAGGTGCACTAATTCAATTAACACTTGTAAAAACTGATTTATATTCCAATTTAAGTGCTTTACAAGTGGTTTAAGCTTATTTTGCCCTCTTCTAAGCACTACTAAATGTATTGCAATTTGTCAGGTTTGGGCTAAATCAGAGTCAAATTGGGTGCTGGGTTATATCATTTCCTCTGAAAAAGAAAAACTGCTATAACTAAAAACACAAACCAGCACTAACAATCCAATCTGGTTTTATGTCCTTCGGCTGTTGTAGGGGAGCTGGGGGACTTTGGTAACTATATGACTGTCAGGTTTTTTTTTACATTTCTTTTATTTAGTTAGCAAAAAGGTAGTTGACATAAAACAAATAGGGTTATTTTCGCCGCAGCCCACATGAGTACAAAAAATGATGAACTTACAAGGCAGGTACAGCTGAGTGGCTGAGAAACAATATGTGGAGGTCTCATGTACCACCTGTTGCAATTTTAAATCGTAAAAAAACAGTAATAAACAAACTGACAAATAATAAAAATAAAAAATAAAAACCAATGAGAAAAGAACATGATTCTAATCATATGAGAGTATTCACCATTTATAGAAGTTGAGAAGCCAGATTTACATTTTGCGGACCACTCCTCTCCCTCCTGGATGTAGGCTCACTAGAGGTCATGCACCGTCTGCCCCTCCGGTTCTCTGTCAGGAGGAATGTGCTGTTGTGGAAGGGGGCTAGAATTGTAGTCCACACCGTTGTGAGTAAGCTCAAAAGATATGGTTCCCATTTGGTTATGAATCTAGCTATTCTATCATCAATGTCACCATTTACATCAGCCTGTTCTAGCAGCAGTTGAGAATAGTGCAGCAGTGCATACAGAAGAAAAAGGGGTTAGTCTACTGTGTATCCAGAACCTAAATATGAGTTGTCTGGCTAGTAGAATTTCTTTTCAGGTGATCTTACGCTAAAAATAGGATTTGAGTCAGTGTCAGTATTATGTTGTATTTACAGATCTTAGAAAGCCAGAAGGAGATTTCCCCCCAATATCTCTGTAACTTGGGACATCACCACAGTATTTGTACAATGTCAGGGAAGGCTATTTGACATATATTACAAATGTCTTGGGCATTGGGAACCCACTTGATGCATACGTTTGGAGTAATGTTAAATGCATTAACCTAGTATGGGACTGAGTCCCTTAGACTTGCTGACAGTGTCACTTTACAGACCATTGAGAAACTCTCTTGTAAGTTGTCAGTAACATTTTGAATTCCCACAATGGTTTTCTATCTGTCCTCCAAATGTTGTATAGAAGTAGATTTATGATGTGCAATAATAAAGGAATAAATATGGGAAATAGAGTGTATTCCTTGGCTAGCGAGTGCCCAAAATGAGGTGGTATTAGTATTGGACTAGCAGTCTAGTCCTTGTGCTATGAGTGCCTTGACATAATGTCTGCTCTGGAAGTAAGCAAAGGTATCTCTAACTGGCAGGTCATATCGATCTCTTAGTTCCTGAAAGGAGAGCAATTGACGAGTGGTGCGATTTAATAACTGTGAGATATTAGCAATGCATTTCGCTTTCCATTGCTGGAATACAAGGGTCAAGGAAGGAAATTCTGATTACCCATTAGGGGCAGAAAAATGCTAATGTGTTGTGGAATACCCCACAGTCTACACAGTCTACACAATCTAGCCCAGACCCGCAAAGGATCATGGATGACTCAGTTTATCTTCAGTTATGGAGAAATTGGTAGAAACTCAATTAAAGCAAAGAACTCTGACTTATTTAAAGACAAGCAACATAAAGGGCGGTAGAGAGCAGAAATATATCAGAATATCAAACTAATCTTCTTGATTTCTTTGACTATGCAGCTAAAGTAATAGACCTGGGTAAAGCATAGAAGTAGCTCATCTACATGTTTGCAAAGCATTTGACATTGCCTTTCTCAAAAAACTAAATAAAAAATTGCATTGCCTTGACTCAAGGATTTGTAAGCGAGTGCCTGAGCGAGCCTCATCAGACTGCTGCTTCCTAACCTATACGCTATCTCTGAGCTGGCGTTTTTTAACCCCCCAGGCTTGTCCGACTAGGGTGATACACAGCAGTTGCTTGTGCAATTATAAATGCGCTATCCACAAGAACGGGCGTACAGGTTAGGTTAGATGTCCACCCTTATTTGCCCTGGATTTAAATTAAAATTGACCCCATAATATCATATTTGCTTAATTATTTTAGTATTCTTTGTTGAAGGAGCTGCAATACACTACTGGATGCTAGCTGAACACATCAGGTGAGCAAATTACAAGAGGCATATATGTACAGCCACCAATCAGCAGGAAGCATTTTCTCAAGTGCTCTAATCCGACATGAAATATTAATATTTCACATTCCAATGTGCCTAAAATGACATCGCTCGCCATCGAACTCACAATAATTCAAAATTACTAAATCTCTTTATCTGCTCGTAACATTTTCCACATTGATTTAATAGATTTTCCCTCACCCCTATTAAGGGGGCAAGCACAAAAAAAATCAAACGGGGGGGTCTGAGACTGATGCCAAGGTACAGCTGTTTAAAAGCTGTACAATAGTGTATTACTTACACAACCAAAGAGATAATTATATGATTTCAGGATCATTTCGATAAGAACTGTATTTTGCTGATGTGAAAGTAAAGTTTTTTGGTTTGGCAGGCTGATATTCAGCTCCAGAAGAAGCCATGATTATTAACAACTACTTTAGATAAAAGAATAAAAAAAACGAGTTTGTAAAAAGTAATTCTGAGCCACCAGACAAAAGTTGTTCTTATAACCGGCTGACTTTACTTCCCGCGACTATGACGTCTATGACACCTTGAAGGTCACGTGGGATAAATTGGCTTTAGAGTTCGTCAGACATAATAGTACATTAGATTAATCGCGGCGAGCGAGATGTCAAAGTTATCAATCGTCCGCAATTGCTTGCGGCGTATTAGACGCAACATTTTAAGAGGATGTTTCTTAGTATATATGTGTACCAGACTTCATGCGAGCAACAGCAAGTTTATCCTCTTGTCAACTCGCTAATTGACGCTATAGTACATGAGGCCCAGAGTGTTCAACTTTTCAAAATGATTATTGTCAAATTTTCTTTTTTTATTTATGTTTTCTTAGTTCAAACGCATTTGTTATTAACAAATGTAATTTGTTCTCTTGGCATCTTTTACTAAAAAGCAGGCAGTTAGGCTCATGAGCTTCATGGCAGACGTTTTGCATAACTACTGCCATATAGTTCTCAATGTTACCTTCTATTTTTCTTTAGCAAAGTATTTTCTTCAGCAAAGTAAATTTGATTCTAAAAAAAAGGTAAATTGGAAACTTCTTAAAAATTGTATGCTATACATCACAAAAGAGAATGTTGGAGTTTCTTGTCCCTTTAACTAAGACAATCTTGTGAGATTGTGACAGGTTGGAAGGTCTACCTGCTGTCCCTCTTGAAGCTTCCCAGTCAGGGTAAATGTCTCAGTCTCCAGAGACAGCCATAGCTCTCCCCATGAGATATGCACTTACTTCACCCTGCCGCACCCATGACAAGTTTCCCACAACAGTTAAAAATGATTGAAATTTCAAGTCATCTGGAAGTCAGGTGGATAATTGCACTTATACTGTATGCTCTCCAAATCTTGCATTTATTCTTTTTATTAAAAATCAATGACCCCTAATTGTCTGATGGGGGTGCCAGACACCTTCACGAGTCCTTAGCCTCTGCTAGGGGAGGGGCTGATTTCCAGTGCCAAGTGCAGCACAAAAACTAAACACACCAATGCTACAAGTTAATAGATCTAAAACATTGTATCATGGTCAAAGAAGATATCTGTTTCAGAAGATTATAATTTTAAAATGTAATTTAAATTTTATATCAATGTAATTCATTATTGTTATTAAAATTAGTCTTAATGAATTTATTTAAAAAAATATTTAATAAACCAGCTAATTTTCTTTATTGTTTTAGTATATAATAGTTTTAGTATATGATATACTGTGTGTGTAAATATATATATATATATTTATATATTATAATTTTTTTCCAATAGATGGAGATAAATCTTTTATGAAATAATATATATTCAGTCCACATTGAAATGACACATGCCTAATAAAAGTGTATTGTTCTTTTGTACTTACTGAAGATGAAGAGCATATTTCTTGGAGCGTGTGGAGACCACACAGGCACAGGGTTCCATAGACGCACATAGCTTTCACAGTGTTTGAAAACAGCTTCCCTGGAGCTTGGACACCTGTGTTCCACAGATATTACAGACTTCTCTGCAGCACCCCACTGTCCCTCAGCTGTTTAATCACACCTCTGCTGCACTCTTACATATATAGTTGTACCTTTCATGGTAGCTTTGGAAATCAAATCAAATATCTACATGTGAGCTTATTACTGAATATGTCATGATCCTAGGTGGGTATAATGCTGACCAAAAAGCACTTTCAGAAACGTGTCTTTAGGACAGAATTTGATTTGTGGTCTTTCATTTCTTTTATATAGAGTTTAGCGTTGGTGCATGCTGATCAAACATTTCTGACAGTGGGCCAGATTACAAGTGGAGTGTTAACTGCACTAGAAGTAAGCTTTTTGCGCATCAGGTTGCGTTCGTATTATAAATTGAATGTAAACTATTTTAAGTCACGCACTAATCCGACGCATGTAAAAAGACAAATATTGCACAGACAATAACCTATTCCCCTATAGAAGTCAATGGAGTAAAAAAAAAGTGGAAAAAACCTAACACCCTACTCGCGCACAAACCTGATCACATATTCTCAAGTGCACTAACCAAACATGAAAATATGAATATTTCCAATTCCAATGTTCTTCACATAGAAGAAAATGTTCTATTTATTCATAAATACATATTTCTACATATATCTGATGTTTTATTGCACAAATATATATTTATGTGTAGATATATATATTATGTGTTTATATGTGTATATATGTCTGTAAATACATATAACACATATAAATACATAGGTATATATATATATATATATATATATATATATATACATACATCTATACATACATGTATGTATATCTATGTTAAAGCCCTTTGCAGCCTTGAGACCTCATATCTTTGAGTCTTTATAACTTTTTTTGTGCAATATTTTTTTTTCATTCATTTTTATTAGCTAGTGTTATTATGAGTGTAACTGTACTTTGTAATGAATTTTTGATGTGTTTTGTGACACTTTTTTGTTTCGCAAAACAGTTAACCCGACGCGTGTTAACATCAATTGTGCTCAAACGATCAAGAACTTGTAATACGAGCAAAAAACCTGATGCGCACAATCATATGCGATAAACCCCTTTTCACTCATGCGCAACAGTTAGCGTGCCACTCTTAATCTAGCCATGTGTGTGAAAGGTACTGTATATTTAGCTAGCAAAATTTGCATTATTTTGTAGTTCAGGGATTGTCACGGCTTACGTGGGTATTGAATCCAGGACTGCTGGTTTGTGTTGCAGTGAGTTACCTCTTAGCCACAAATTAGCCTTAGATTCTGCTCTTTTTTTCTAACCTGTTCTTTTGTGTTGTTTTTTACTCTTTTGCTCTACCTGCCTGCCAGCTGCGGTACGTCTGCAATCAGCTCCTGCTATAAATACTTGTTGCCAGACTGTGTATTAACTTCCTGCCTATCTCGACTACTCTCTTGAATTACCTTTTTGTGCCTCATTGCCTGCCTGCCTGTTGCCGGCCTTGCTTGTTCCACTACGTCTTTGCTTTGCCCTCAGCCACTTCTCCACTACAAACTATACCAATGCTTAGGGACCCTCCAACTAGCGGCCAGTAGCGCTGGGTGTACATCGCTGTGGTACTTTAAATTACAAACAGGCCTCGATGTCTGTGGATCTGACTGAGTTGGTGAAGGCCATCACACTTCAGGGATAGCAACTTGGATCCTATGAGATTTGTCTCACTACCCTGGATGTCAAGCTGGATGAACTCACAAATATGTCAGATATCATGAAAGAATGCTAGAGCGTGAATGAGTGTGTACAGTTATTCGTCCAACTTCTTATCTGGCTCCCTGCTTCCAATCTCTTCTGAAAGCTTTAACTGTAGTACAGTCTGAACCTGCAGCAGAGCCTTTGTTTGGCATTTGTCTTACTGAGGCAGAGAAACTGAGAAGGAGAACAATGGGTCTTTGCTTATACTGTGACCTGAAAGGGCATTTGGTAACCTACTGTTCTACATGTCAAGTAAAAGGGAAGGTCTAACTTGTGTCGGAGGAGCCGGTTAGACCTTATAAATGATTCCTCAAAGACTAAAATCCTACTTCCTTCTTGAAAACACCTCTGTGGCTTGCAAAGCATTTGTGGACTCTGGAGCTGCAGGTATCTTCCTAGACTTTGAATTAGCTAAGAAACACCACATCCCTTATCTTCAAAAGAAAAGACCCATCTGTGTAACCACTCTATGTGCTCAGCCATTAAGAACACGCATCATAGAGTCTGCACCTGTAACATTACAGTTTAGGTTATATATCCAGGATAGCCTTAAGCATGGGTTTATCTGTCCCGCATCTTCACCTGCAGGGGCTGGCTTCTTTTTCATTGAAAAGGATGGAGGCCTTGGACCTTGCAATGATTATCGTGGGCTCAATCAAATCACATATCCATTGCCTCTTATCTTGGAACTCTTTGAGGTACTTAAGGGTGCTTCAGTTTTCACAAAACTCAATCTTCGTGGTGCTTATAACTTAATCCATATCAAGCAGGGAGAGGAGTGGAAGGCAGTGTTTAATTCTCGTCACAGCTCTTACACATACCTGGTAATGCTATTTGGACTGTGTAACGCTCCAGTGGTATTCCAAAAATGTATGGATGAAATCTTCCATGACTACAGAAATCAGTTTGTAATAGTCTATTTAGTTAATATCTTGATTTTCTCCAAATCTTTTTCTGAACATGTGAATCATGTCCGCAAAGTGCTTCAATGTCTGCACTCTGCAAGACCACAGCCTATATGCCAAGATTGAAAAATGCATGTTTCATCAATCTCAAATTCCCTTATAGCGTTGATGGTTTTCTTATAGACCCACACAAAGTTGAAGCTGTACTGCGGTGGCCTCAGCCCAATACTCTAAAGGACGTCCAAAGTTTATTGGGCTTTGAAAACTATTACTGGCGTTTCATTAAAGCCATGACAAAAAAAAGGGGAAAACTGTAAAATATGGACACCAGAGGAAGTTAAGCAGATGTTTAGTTCTGCATCTGTACTTCAGCATTCCAACCCTGATTCACAGTTTTGTAGAAGTGAATGCTTCAGAGGTTGGAGCTGGTGCTGTACTGTCCCAAAGACAACCTGTATCTGGAAATTGTTTCCCTCACTGAAATGAACTATGACAATGTTATGGTAACAGATAACAGGTAACTGATGGCCATAAAACTGGCTTTAAAGGGACAGTCAACTCAAAAAGATAGATAATCACTTTATTACCAATTCCCCAGTTTTGCACAGCCAACCTCTGTGATTACCTTGTATATAAGCCTCTTTTGACAGCCCCTTGATCACATGACTTTTTATTTATTATCTATTGACTTCCATTTTCGCTGTGTTGTGCAGAACCCCCGGGGGTTAGCACAATGGGCTATATGACCCACATGAACTAGCAGTCTCCTGTTGTGAAAAGCAAATAAAAAAGCATGTTATTAAGAGGCTGTCTATAGTGACTTATAAACACGCAGAAATATAGAGGTTTAAATGTTATAAAGTATATTAAAGGGACAGTCTACACCAGAATTGATATTGTTTAAAAAGATAGATAATCCCTTTATTACCCATTCCCTAGTTTTGCATAACCAAGACAGTTATATAAATACACTTTTTACCTCTGTGATAACCTTGTATCTAAGCCTCTGCAAACTGCCCCCTTATTTCAGTTCTTTTGACAGACATCCATTTTAGCCAATCAGAGCTGGCTCTCTGTAATCCTCTGGCAATGGAGATACCAAAGAAGTGCCCAAGACTTTGACTGGTTTCCGGAGACAAGTGGCATTACATTGCAGAGACCATGACAATATTTCAGACCTACGCCAGTCAAGACTGGGATTGTGCTTTTGGAGACAGGGTTACCCAGAACAACTGGAAAATGCGGAGAGGTTATCACCTTGAACTGGAGAGTATCAGAATGGAGAGCCCCAACAGCCATGGATAACGGAGCAGTTTTGTAAATAATGAGTGCGGGCTGAAGGGGCCTTCCATTTATGGCCTCAATAGCAAGTGGAGTGGACCAAGGCAGTACAGGAATGGAGTGCTGTGATACAAAAGCACTGTCAATGAAATAGCCTGCAGCACCTGAGTCTACAAGAGCCTGGGTGACTTTGGAGGAGTCCACCCAGGAAAGGACAACCGTGACCAAAGGTTTCTCTTACAGAGGTTCCAGAGATGAGGATAAACCACCCAAGGTCTTCCCCCGACAGGAGCTTAGCTGCTAGTGTTTCCTTGACGTGTAGGATAAGACTTTAAAAGGTGGCCTTGTAGTCCGCAATAGAGGCAGAGCCCCTCCCTCCTCCTAAAGGCCCTCTCCGCCGTGGAGAGGCGCGTGAACCCCAACTGCATAGGCTCAACAGTACCTGGTGTTTTGGGACCAGTAGGCATGGGAGGAGAGAGGCATGGGTGGGAACGAAAATGTAGGAGACAACTGAACAGGAGGCTTATGCAAGCGCTCCTTGAAAGAGGGCCTCTCTCTGAGTCTGATGTCAATTAGTATTAAAAAAAGACACCAAGGCCTCGAAATCCTCTGGTAAATCTCTGGCAGCAACATCGTCTTTAATCGCATCAGAAAGCCCATGAAAGAAGGTGGCAACAAGGGCTTCATTGTTCCAACCTACCTCTACTGCAAGCGTATGGAACTCAATGGCATATTGGGCTACAGATCTCGTACCTTGCTGAATCGACATGAGTCGTTTGGCAGCAGAGGGGGAGCGAGCCGGAACTTTAAAAACCCTTCGAATGGAGGCCACAAATTTAGGGCAATTAGATATCACAGGTTTATTAGTCTCTCACAAAGGATTAGCCCAAGCAAGAGCCGTGACAGAGAGTAAAGAGATAAGAAATCCCACCTTAGCTCTGTCAGAGGGAAACGCCTGAGGTAACATCTCAATGTAAATGCCCTGCACTGATTAGGATCGCCTCCATATCGCTGAGGTAGAGGTGCAGAACCAGACATGCTCCTTGTAGGTCTAGGTGCAGCAGCGGAAACAGGAGCAGCCATAACTTGTGGGACACTCTGATCCAAATGTGCAGTGCAAGTCAGAAGGGTATGCAGGGCTAGTGCTAATTGATCCATGCGGTGATCCTGTTCATCCATCCTAGAAATGATGGCAGGTAAAGGTGGATTATTAGCACCGTCAGGATTCATGGCCCTTGCATAATGTCAGGGTACCAGGAATCAGACAGAAACATGAAATGCTAAAATAATCACACCTCTATTAATAATAATGACTAAAATAATAAAAAGTCTAAAAGCCAGGAGTCAAAGCCAGAGCTGGTAGTTAGACAAGCCAAGTCAGGAGCCAAAGCGAATAGTCAGATGAGCCGGGGACAGGAACAAAGAGATAAGCAGAGTCAGGAACAAGCCAGGGATCAGGAACTGGAACACAGGAACTCACAAAGAAGTTTGAGACAACAGGACAGACTGAGGAACTTTAAATAGTAAGTGATGACATCATAATTCTGGGACTGCAACATGTCTCTCACTGATGATGTTCTCCATTTTGGCCATAAGAGGGCACCTAGGTTTAGTGAGCAGTGTTACACAGACTGCAGGCAGGCCAAGAGAGAGACAGGTGAGTAAAATGGCAGCCAGCAACAAATACAAACGAAAGCAGGGTGAAACCATGACAGAATCATAGTGTTAATCACAGACGCCTAGATTATGAGGTTTGAAGGCTATAGGGAAATTAACAAATGCAACAAAAGTGATGTTATTTAATCCCCTATAGCGCTGCCATTACAAGTTTTAAAAACCCTGGCTTGTGAGGCCCAAATGGAGTTTTTAAACTCCCTACCGCACCAAAAACAAGCACTGTTCTGGTGTGCTCGAGCACGCTTTCCCCATAGATATCAATGTGGAGAGCGGGTCAGAAAAAAGTCTAACACCTGCGATCGCGGAAAGAAAAGCTTCATAACGCAGCCACATTGATGTCTATGGGGAAAGAAAACTATCATTTAAACCTAACACCCTGACAAATCCCACGTCTAAAGACCCCTAATCTGCTGCCCCCGACATCGCCGACACCTTCCTACAGTTATTAACCCCATAATCTGCCGCTCCCGATATCGCCACAACCTAAATAAAGTTATTAACCCCTATTCTGCCGCTCCCGATATCGCCGCCACTATACTAAAGTTATTTACCCCTATTCCGCCGCACCCCAACATCGCCGCCACTATATTAAAGTTATTAACCCCTATTCCGCCGCTCCCTGACATCGCTGCAACTAAATAAAGTTATTAACCCCCTAAACCTCTGGCCTCCGACATCACTACCACTAAATAAACCTATTAACCCCTAAACCGCCAACCCCCCACATCGCAACAACCTAACCCTAACCCTAAAACTATCCTTAACATAACCCTAATACCCCCTAACTTTAACATAATTAAAATAGATCTAAATTAAATTTACAATTATTAACTTAATAAAACCTATTTAAAACCTGTGAAATAAAACCTAAGCTAGCTACAATATAACTAATAGTTATATTGTAGCTAGCTTAGGTTTTATTTTTATTTCGCAGTTAAGTTTGTATTTATTTTAACTAGGTAGACTAGTTAGTAAATAGTAACTATATACTAACTACCTAGTTAAAATAAATACAAACTTACCTGTCAAATAAAACCTAACCTCCCTTACACTAAAAACTAACATTACAAAAAATAAAAAACACTAAAATAACAAAAAAACTACTATTACAAAAAATAAAAAACACTAAAATTACAAAAAAAAATACTATTACAAAAAATAAAAAACCTACCATTACAAAAAAAATAATCCAAAAATATAAAAATTATTCCTATTATAATACCCTTTAAAAAAAAAAAACACCCAAAAATAAAAAAGTCTAATCTAGAATAAACTACCAAGGGCCCTTAAAAGGGCCTTTTGTAGGGCATTGCCCTAAGTTAAACAGCTCTTTTGCTACAAAAAACAAACAAACATCCCCTAAACAAATACATTACACAAAAATACAAACAAATTATCAAAAATAATAAAAAATATTCCTATTCAAATACCCATTAAAAAAAAACACCCCAAAAATAAAAAACCTAATCTAGATTAAACTACCAATGGCCCTTAAAAGAGCCTTTTGTAGGGCATTGCCCTAAAGATATCAGCTATTTTTCTGGAAAAAAAATACAAATACCCACTAACATTACAAACCCCCACCCCCAAACCCACAATATAAAAAAACTATCTAAAAAAAACTAAGCTACCCATTGCCCTGAAAAGGGCATTTGGATGGGCATTACCCTTAAAAGGGCATTTAGCTATTTTACACGCCCAAACCCTAATCTAAAAATAAAACCCACCCAAAAAACCTAACACTAACCCCCGACGATCCACTTACAGTTTTTGAAGTTCCCTGGCGGAGAAGTCCTCATCCAGGCGGCGAGAAGTCTTCATCCAGGCAGCAGAATGTACAAAAGGATGCAAAAAAGTTTGCAACACAGAGAGAAAAAGACTGCCTGTCCCTGAAACAGTTAATTACAAAAAACCTTTCTGCTTTTAGAAGCTTACTCAGCAATATTTAAATGTCACAAACCTATTGATCTTATTTGAATCAGTCAGCTTAACGTTAATCAGGTCTCCGCTATAGAAGAGACCTTTTTGAGCTTAACCTGGTGATGTTTCACTCAGATTAACATTAATGGTGGCCTCCAATATAGTAGAGGCTTTTTTAGGGACTTGCATTTATTATTCTCACGCAGAGATGCTTTCTATTGTTGGGTCATATAGTGATTCATATTGTTGAACGTTATAGGTCTTACAGCAATAGATAAAAACCTTCTTAGTAGTTATAGTTACCTGATACAGTTGCAAGGATAAATAAGTGGTAATTTAAACCATCGTAAATTCCAAGATATGAAGCTGTAGACTCTGTTTATTTGAAAACTCTATATTGCACCCACAATTAGCAAATATATTTATAAATGTGGGTTCCCTTTAAGAAGATCTTTGAACATATATAAGTGTGGCAACATTTGAATCAAAGCTCAACACACATTGCAACAATTATTGAGCTGAGATTGAGCTATATTTATACTTATGCAATTTGTCTGTGAAATTATTTGGACATATCGATATTTATAACAGTATGATTACTTTTTATTTTTTGCTCATTTCAAGAGATTTGTTGGGTTTTTGTTTGAGGCTAAAACTCAAATAAGACACATTATAATGTTATTGTCTGCATTATAAAGTTTATTGCTACCATCGGTTAATATTTCATTAAGAGATATACAATATATGCCCTGTATGGTCGTAATAATAAATGATTAATCATGTGCATTTTGTACTAATAATTATCTACCTGAGTTTAAGCTAGTTTTAAACAGTGTGTGTGTGTGCATGAGTACTAGTCCAGTCGGACTGATATTTTTTCTCCAATAAAGTTATTTTGTATAAGTGTGTATACTTGTGACAATTTGTAGCTTTTCACTGATCCTTCTGTTTGTCTAAACAAACAAATTAGAATGTTTTTTTTGTAATTAACTGTTTCAGAGACAGGCAGTCTTTTTTCTCTGTGTTGCAAACTTTTTTGCATCCTTTTGTACATTCTTGTGTATATTACTGTCCTATGCTCTGGAATTTAAGGGTTAAAATTGATAGGAAACAATATTTAAATCCCTTAAATTCTGATTTATAGACCCATACGATTTTCCCTCACCTTTGTTGTTTTAATTCATCCAGGCAGCCTCTTCAATCTTCATCCCGACGGCGAAGTCCTCATAAAAAGCGGCGAGGTCTTCATCCAGGCGCCTCTTCAATCTTCACCCAGGCAGCATCTTCTAGCTTGATCCTGGTGGCGCGGAGTGGGTCCATCCTGAAGACATCCGGCGCGAAGCATCCTCTTCATACGGTCGCTGCCGTACACTGAATCTTCAATGCAAGGTACGGGATCCAAAATGGCGTCCCTTGCATTCCTATTGGCTGAAATATTTGAATCAGCCAATAGTAACTAGAGCTGCTAAAATCCTATTGGCTGTTCAAAGCAGCTCAAATTCTGTTGGATGATGAATCAGTTAATAGAATGAGAGCTGCTTAAATCCTATTGGCTGTTCAAATCAGCCCCCGGGATGAAGATAGAAGTTGCCGCCTGGATGAAGATTAAAGAGGCTGCCTGGATGAAGACTTCTCGCTGCTTGGATGAGGACTTCGCCGCCGGGATGAAGATTGAAAAGGTTGCCTGGATGAGGACTTCTTGCCGTCTGGATGAGGACTTCTCCGCCGGGATGAAGATCGTTCATGCAGGACTTCAGAAACTGTAAGTGGATCGTCGGGGGTTAGTGTTAGTGTTTTTTTTAAGGGTTTTTTGGGTGGGTTTTATTTTTAGATTAGGGTTTGGGCATGTAAAAGAGCTAAATGCCCTTTTAAGGGCAATGCCCATCCAAATGCCTTTTTCAGGGCATGGGTTGCTTAGGTTTTTTTTAGATTTAGGTTTTTTATTTGGGGGGGTGGTTGGGTGGTGGGTTTTACTGTTGGGAGGGTCTTTGTATTTTTTTACAGGTAAAAGAGCTGTTTAACTTAGGGCAATGCCCTACAAAAGGCCCATTGGTAGTTTATTGTAGGCTAGAATTTTTTTTATTTTGGGTGGGCCTTTTTATTTTGATAGGGCTACTAGATTAGGTGTAATTCTTTTTTATTTTTGATAATTTTGTTTGTTATTTTCCGTAATAGAGTGTTTGTTATTTTTTGTAATTTAGTTGTTTTTTTTTTTTGTAATTAGATAATTTGTAATGTTTAGAGTAGTGTTAGGATTTTTTTTAATGTGTTTAGTTTATTTAATTGGTAGTTAGTTTAATTTTAATTTAATAATTATATTAGTTTAATTGTTAGTTTACACTTAATGTTTTTAATTTGATAGGTAAGTTTAAATTTAATTTAAGATAGGGAAATTTAAATTTTAATATAACGTTAGGGGGGCGTTAGGTTTAGGGGTTACTAGTTTAAATTAGTTTATTGCGATGTGGGGACTTTCGGTTTAGGGGTTAATCATTTAATTTATTATATTTCATTGTGGGGGGCTTTAGGTTTAGGGGTTAATAGGTTTATTATAGTGGCGGCGGTGTAGGGCTTAATAACTTTAGTATAGTGGGGGCGATGTGGGTGGACTGCAGATTAGTGGTTAATAATATTTCCATTCCTTAGAAATCATGTCAGAAATAGCATCAGGAACTGGAAAAACCTCTGGAGTAACCACAGGAGGTTTATAAACAGAATTTAAACGTTTACTAGTTTTAATATCAAGAGGACTAGTTTCCTCAATATCCAATGTAATCAACACCTCTTTTAACAAGGAATGAATATACTCCATTTTAAATAAATAAGTAGATTTGTCAGTGTCAATATCTGAGGAAGGATCTTCTGAATCAGATAGATCCTCATCAGAGGAGGATAATTCAGTATGTTGTTGGTCATTCGAAATGTCATCAATTTTATGAGAAGTTTTAAAAGACCTTTTATGTTTATTAGAAGGCGGGATGGCAGACAAAGCCTTCTGAATCGCATCAGCAATAAAATCTTTTATATTCACAGGTATAACATGTACATTAGATGTTGAAGGAACAACAGGCATAGTACTATTACTGATGGACACATTCTCTACATGTAAAAGCTCATCATGACAATTATTACATACCACAGCTGGAGATATAATCTCCACAAATTTACAACAAATGCACTTAGCTTTGGTAGAACTGTTATCATGCAGCAGGGTTCCAACAGTGGTTTCTGAGACAGGATCAGATTGAGACATCGTGCAAATGTAAGAGAAAAAACAACATATAAAGCAAAATGATCAATTTCCTTATATGGCAGTCTCAGGAATAGGGAAAAAAAATGAAAACAGCATAGCCTTTTGACATAGAAAAAGGCAAGAGGCATATAGGAATGGGATTTTAAATAAAGAAATTATTTGCCGCCAAGTATGACACACAACGTAAATTAATTTTTTTTGGCGGTAACATATGGAAAGCTTTCGCCTGAATCACTCCACTACAACTGCCCTCCTAAAAGTTTGCAACAACATCCAAACTGGCATGGAACAAGGAGACCTAACAGGAGCTATTTTTCTTGATTTTGCAAAGGCTTTTGACACATCAACGCATCAAACCAATATGCCGCTGCACTAGTGATGGTAGCAATGCACACAGCTGGCTGCCATTGTAAGCCCTGGTGTACATACATTTTTTTTGAGTAACCTCTCTAATTTTTTGTCCATAGGATCTTTGAAAGCACAACTATCCTATATGGGAATAGTAGTTCTCTTAGCTAGGGTGGAAACAGCTCCTTCCACCTTGGGGACTGTTTGCCAAGCCTCCTTAACCGAGTCGGCTATGGGAAACATCTTTTTAAATATAGGAAAGGGATACCCGGTCTCTCCCACTCCTTAGCAATGAACTCAGAAGCTTGGTCTGGTACTGGAAAACCTCTATCGAGGAAGGTACCTCAAAATATTTGTTTAGCTTACTGGATTTCTTAGGATTAACAACGACCGTGGAGTCCAATGTAGCTAAAACCTCCTTTAGTAACAGACTGAGGTGTCCTAGCTTAAACCTGAAGGATACAACTTCAGTATCAGCAAGAGGAATTACACTGTCAGAATCTGAAATTTCACCTTCAGATGCTACTACGGTATCCTTCTCCTCAGGCTTCTGGGAGGGGGCATCTGAAATAGCAACAACTGCGTCAGTAACCTCGCTTACTGAATGTCTGATTTTCCTCTTACGCTTTCCCTGCAACATTGGAAAAGCAGACAACGCATCTGAAACTGCAGAAGACATGAGAGAAGCGATGTCCCTTAAAGTAACTCCAGCGGGAGCTTGAGAGGAAGCGCAGGGCACTGCATGTGAGGGCGGTAAAATTTGGGACGCTTGAGGAGAAAGCTGCGGCATACAGGGAGTGCAGAATTATTAGGCAAATAAATATTTTGACCACATCATCCTCTTTATGCATGTTGTCTTACTCCAAGCTGTATAGGCTCGAAAGCCAACTACCAATTAAGCATATTAGGTGATGTGCATCTCTGTAATGAGAAGGGGTGTGGTCTAATGACATCAACACCCTATATCAGGTGTGCATAATTATTAGGCAACTTCCTTTCCTTTGGCAAAATGGGTCAAAAGAAGGACTTGACAGGCTCAGAAAAGTCAAAAATAGTGAGATATCTTGCAGAGGGATGCAGCACTCTTAAAATTGCAAAGCTTCTGAAGCGTGATCATCGAACAATCAAGCGTTTCATTCAAAATAGTCAACAGGGTCGCAAGAAGCGTGTGGAAAAACCAAGGCGCAAAATAACTGCCCATGAACTGAGAAAAGTCAAGCGTGCAGCTGCCAAGATGCCACTTGCCACCAGTTTGGCCATATTTCAGAGCTGCAACATCACTGGAGTGCCCAAAAGCACAAGGTGTGCAATACTCAGAGACATGGCCAAGGTAAGAAAGGCTGAAAGACGACCACCACTGAACAAGACACACAAGCTGAAACGTCAAGACTGGGCCAAGAAATATCTCAAGACTGATTTTTCTAAGGTTTTATGGACTGATGAAATGAGAGTGAGTCTTGATGGGCCAGATGGATGGGCCCGTGGCTGGATTGGTAAAGGGCAGAGAGCTCCAGTCCGACTCAGACGCCAGCAAGGTGGAGGTGGAGTACTGGTTTGGGCTGGTATCATCAAAGATGAGCTTGTGGGGCCTTTTCGGGTTGAGGATGGAGTCAAGCTCAACTCCCAGTCCTACTGCCAGTTTCTGGAAGACACCTTCTTCAAGCAGTGGTACAGGAAGAAGTCTGCATCCTTCAAGAAAAACATGATTTTCATGCAGGACAATGCTCCATCACACGCGTCCAAGTTCTCCACAGCGTGGCTGGCAAGAAAGGGTATAAAAGAAGAAAATCTAATGACATGGCCTCCTTGTTCACCTGATCTGAACCCCATTGAGAACCTGTGGTCCATCATCAAATGTGAGATTTACAAGGAGGGAAAACAGTACACCTCTCTGAACAGTGTCTGGGAGGCTGTGGTTGCTGCTGCACGCAATGTTGATGGTGAACAGATCAAAACACTGACAGAATCCATGGATGGCAGGCTTTTGAGTGTCCTTGCAAAGAAAGGTGGCTATATTGGTCACTGATTTGTTTTTGAATGTCAGAAATGTATATTTGTGAATGTTGAGATGTTATATTGGTTTCACTGGTAAAAATAAATAATTGAAATGGGTATATATTTGTTTTTTGTTAAGTTGCCTAATAATTATGCACAGTAATAGTCACCTGCACACACAGATATCCCCCTAAAATAGCTAAAACTAAAAACAAACTAAAAACTACTTCCAAAACTATTCAGCTTTGATATTAATGAGTTTTTTGGGTTCATTGAGAACATGGTTGTTGTTCAATAATAAAATTAATCCTCAAAAATACAACTTGCCTAATAATTCTGCACTCCCTGTATATTGAACCTCGTCATTAGACTCCTGGACAACATGCGGAACAGAAAGGGATTAGTGGTTCCACATTGGCATCAAAACACAAGGAACAAGTGAAATGTTGCCATTAAGAAACAATCTCCCGGTCGGTATCTTTCTAAGTTAAACCACCGGGAGATTTTAACCACCAGAGCCATCTTGCAAATACTTCTCTCCCAGCCCCAGTGCCTGCATCATAAGGCTGTCAAAAGTCCTCTCCAGTCTAGGAGAGGTTACATGTCCCACAAACAATAAAGTGCCCCTTTTTTATTCTGAGCCCTTTATTTTGTCTATTATTGGTGCTCACTTCTTTGGCAGTTACTTTATAGATAATTAATGTTTGTTAGGAACTGTATCTGGCATTTTATATTCTGTATTGGGCTTATTGTGTCCCCAATTTGTCCTATTGCTAAGCATTATAGAATCAAGACAAAAAAATGTTTCCTGTCTTTTTGAATGATTCTTATAATAGTATCCACCATAGCAAGACTATGCATTTACCCTTAATATTTGGTCTGTGTTGTCAAATAATCAGCACTTTTCCACTTTTAATATGAAAAAAATGTCACATGGCGCTTATTCATAGACCTCGTCATTAGACTCCTGGACAACATCCGCTTTAGAAAATGTTGGCTCAGAAAAAAAGTTTATCCCTATAATTTAAAGTTTTCTCAATACATGCGGAACAGAAAGGGATTGGTGGTTCCACATTGGCATCAAAACACAAGGAACAAGGGAAATTTTGCAAGGCCCCTTGGTCCATTCTGGTTCAATTATCAAATAAAAACCTTAAAATTATAATAAACATTTTTAAGTGAAAAAATGTTACTGTCACTTTAAATTTAAAAGTGTAACTTTTTTACCGGAGCTTGTAAAAATACTAAATCAACCAATTAATAGCAATATAGCAGCTTTGCTGAGGTGCCGACCTGACTCGCTATACCGGAGGCTTCCCTCTTTTATTTCAGAAGACGATCAGGAACTCAGCAGGAGAGGAATGTAGTCGTTCTCCGGTCCTAGAAACGCAAGCTTGACAGAGAATCATGCATTTCTAGGCAAACCATGAAGATCTTTATCCGTGATGTGTCTCACACTGAGGCGCAATGTAAGTGGCGCGCAACTCAGTTATGATCCGCCCATTGTGGGTGTTGCCATTAAGAAACAATCTCCCGGTCGGTATCTTTCTAAGTTAAACCACCAGGAGATTTTAACCACCAGAGCCATCTTGCAAATACTTCTCTCCCAGCCCCAGTGCCTGCATCATAAGGCTGTCAAAAGTCTTCTCCAGTCTAGGAGAGGTTACATGTCTCACAAACAATAAAGTGCCCCTTTTTTATTCTGAGCCCTTTATTTTGTCTATTATTGGTGCTCACTTCTTTGGCAGTTACTTTATAGATAATTAATGTTTGTTAGGAACTGTATCTGGCATTTTATATTCTGTATTGGGCTTATAGTGTCCCCAATTTGTCCTATTGCTAAGCATTACAGAATCAAGACAAAAAATTGTTTCCTGTCTTTTTGAATGATTCTTATAATAGTAACCACCATAGCAAGACTATGCATTTACCCTTAAAGTGACATGAAACCCAATTTTTTTCTTTTGTGATTTAGAAAGAGCATGCAATTTTAAACAACTTTCTAATTTACTTCTATTATCTAATTGGCTTTATTCTCTTGATATTCTTTGCTGAAAAGCATATCTAGATAGGCTCAGTAGCTGCTGATTGGTTGCTGCACTTAGAAGCCTTGTGTGATTGGCTCACTAATGTACATTTATATTTCTTCCATAAAGGATATCTAAATAATGAAGCTAAATAAATAATAGAAGTAAATTGGAATGTTGTTTAAATTTGTATTCTCTATCTGAGTCATGAAAGAAAAAAATTGGGTTTAGTGTCCCTTTAATATTTGGTCTGTGTTGTCAAATAATCAGCACTTTTCCACTTTCAATATGAAAAAAATGTCACATGGAGTTATCTAATATATTCATTATGGAGCTTAATTAAAATCATTTATTCTGTTTCCTTAGTTATAGATATTTGCATAACAAGTGTGTTGCGACACCTCAGCACTGATTATAATTCTGCTTCCTTTTTGTTTTTAACACTTATTTGGTATGTTTTTTTATCTTAGCTGGAGTGGCAAAATTTAACCAGTTTGTACATTTGGTATAAATTGCCTCTCTGCCACACCTCATTAGTCTATGAATAAGCGCCACTAGGGGGGCGCGAAACGCGTAACACTGGCCTTGTATGCATGTCTACCCTCTGTTTGGGAACACTTTATGTTTTTTTAATGTGTTACAACAAACAAATGTTTTTATTTTTCTACTAACCAAGCAGTGCCTGCTTCTTTCTGACTCCTTGGATTACACACGGCCTGATCCGCCGTTTGCTACGGCACTCCAGGTAATTGTCAGTAGCAGAGCATATTTACATTTAGGATATCATTTTCTCCATCTGCACTGACCGGCGGTCAGACTGTGTTCCGGACACCCCTCATACTTGTTAATAGTGATAGAGACCTGTTAGGGAATGCATTAAGAGGTTTCTTCCCCTGAGTAAAAAATGCAGAGCATGTAGACAGTAAAAAGAAAAAAGTCTCAATCCCAGTTACAGAAAAATAATATGAGATTAGGGACACTATCAGATGCAGTAATAAAGGGGTTGTGTACATGTTACAGTGTACGTGTAATCTGATCTATGTGGGTGAAACGAACGGGATACTCAGGGATAGAATTAGAGAGCATCTATGCAATATAGAAAAGGGGGAATTTGGATACCCACCTCTATTCACATTTTAAAGAAAAACACAACAATAATGTAAAAGATCTGAAATATTGGGGTCTGTGTAAGGTGCAAAACAACTGGTGAGGGGACAACTTTGAGAAAAAGCTCCTTAGGAGAGAGGCGGGGTTTATTTATTATTTTAATACATTATTTCCTAATGGTCTCAAAATATAAGTCCATTTCTTGTATAAATACAGAGAGCATTGTAAGATAAGGCGGGTTTAGGTACACTGATAGAGTTAATGTGATAGGAATTAATTTTATAACAATGTAATTGCAATATAGAGAATTTTATGTTTGAATTGTGGGAATTAACTGATGATAGTAGATTAATTGGCAACAAAAGACTCAAATATACTGGCAATGACTCATTTTTATAGTATTGAGATTATCTATACATAGTAATTTTTAAAGTTGAAATAAAGTTATGGTGCATATAAAGAATAAGACGACCAAAGAAAGAAGTGTAATAACTAAAAAATAAAAATAAATCTTCTGACACACGGATTACTACAATGGGGTTGTATCCCTTTAACTACCATGAATGAAACATATCTCTGTGGAAAACCAATCAGAACAGAGAGTGGGGGATTTAAACTGAGCCAAACTGACACACAGTATCTTGACAAAGCCCTGGAATAGGGTGAAACACGTAGAACTGTGGCAGTGAACGATACCGAGATACTGACAGATGGTTGGAGAGCTTCCATGACCCAGGAAATCTTGATTAAAGCAAGTGGATAAAGAGGAGAGGTATAAACTCTGTGTACTTAGTACTCAAGTGCAGAGAGAAACCAAACCCTATCCCAGGAGTGGAACACAGGTTGGGAACCAGAGCATTAAAGAAATATTTGCACAAGTATACAACAGGTGTTGGTAGTAAGTGACGTCATACCGACCGACAGAAGCAGTGTAGGAGACTCAGAAGCCAACCGTTTGGTGAGAGAAACGGAGCAAAATACAGCACTCACAAAAAGACAACAGAAACAACAGGTGAGGCTCAAATCCTTTACCCATAAAGAGAAGAGGTAAGAAAGCCTTTCAGTTAAACATCATTGTGGAATTTGATATCCGAATGGAGAGACATCTACTGTGTCAGTACCAGCCAAAGGGTTTTGAAATAAGCACCAGGTCATTTTTTACATACTGTCATTCAAGACTGTGATTTTATAGAATGTCATTTCAAACTGTTTTTTCGACAGTATTCACTCAAGTATTAATGAACTTTGGGATCGATCCATTTTTAGAATTTGAGTCATTTGCCTTTTTTTAGCAAAATTTTGAATGTATGGGTTCTTTTCTGAATTGTTGAATAATTTGTGCAATTTATTGATGAATTAATGAAATTGAAGTGGAATTTGTTTATGTATTTAAACTTTTGATCAATTAAAAGATTTATGCACTTTAAATAGAAGTCTCTAGTACTATTTCTAGATCCCCCGTGTTTTTTGTAACCCATAAATGTGGTAGACCTATAGGAACTTTAGGTATAGTTTGCCTATTAAATACATACAGTATATTAACGTTTAAAAGCCATTTCACCTAATAGCTTATAGCACCCTCTCAAAATTAATTTTTGTTTATCTGTTTCAATATAGCTATCTAGAAAGGAGAAAGTGTTTAGAGAGTGGCTTTTTAGGTTAAGTTCAGCGCTTCACTTCAAATTAATATTTAAACATTTCTTTGAAAAAAACCACCCTAGTTGTTTTGTGTGAGATTCTGCTAAATGAAAAGATTGAGCTAGTACCAAGATATCGTCCAAATAAGGAAACACTGCAATACCCTGCTCTCTGATTACAGATAGAAGGGTACGAGAACCTTCGAGAAGATTCTTGGAGCTGTCGCTAGGCCAAACAGAAGAGCGACAAATTGGTAATGCTTGTCTAGAAAAGAGAATCTCATAAAACGATAGTGGTCTGGATGAATTGGAATGTGAAGATAAGCGTCCTGTAAGTCTATTGTGGACAAGAAATGACCTTGCTGAACATAAGGCAGAATAGTCCTTATAGTCACCATCTTGAAAGTTGGGACTCTTACAAAACGATTTAAAATTTTCAGATCCAGAACTGATCTGAACGAATCTTCTTTCTTTGGGACAATGAACAGATTTGAATAAAAACCCAAACCCTGTTCCTGCTGAGGAACTGTACCAATCACCCCTGAAAGCTCTAGGTCTGAAATACATTTCCGAAAAGCCTGAGCCTTCATAGGGTGTGCTGGAACATGAGAAAGAAAGAATCTTCTCATGGGAGGTCTTATTCTGAAACCTATTGATACCCCTGAGAAACAATATTGTTAATCCACTGATTTTGAACAGAATCTGTCCAAATGTCTTGAAATAATTTCAATCTGCCCTCCACCAGTTGAACTGGTTTGAGGGCCGCACTTTCATGCAGTTTTAGGGGCTGGATTTGGCTTCTTATAAGTCTTGGATTTATTCCAATTCGGAGATGGTTTCCAATTAGAGCCAGAGGCCTTAGGGGAAGGAGAGGTCTTTTGTTCTCTATTCTGACGAAAGGAACAAAAACGATTGGGAGCTTTAAACTTACCCTTTCTTATCTTGGGGCAGAAAAACTCCCTTTCCCCCAGTGATAGTGGAGATAATAGAATCCAATTGAGAACCAAATAAATTATTACCCTGAAACGATAGAAATAGTAATATAGATTTAGACGCCATAAAGCTCTTCATAGATTTAATATCAATCTTAATGACATCAAATATAGCATCACAAATGAAATGATTAGCATGTTGAAGTAAAAACTTAAATTATGCTTACCTGATAATTTTATTTTCTTCTGACAGGAAGTGTATACAGCTGCATTCATTACTTTTGGGAATTCAGAACCTGGTCACCAGGAGGAGGCAAAGACTCCCCAGCCAAAGGCTTAAATACCTCCCCCCCACTTCCCTCATCCCCCCAGTCATTCTGCCAAGGGAACAAGGAACAGTAGGAGAAATATCAGGGTCAAAAAAAGGTGCCAGAAGAAGAAACTAAATGACAGCCGCCTCATCGCTAAACGCGGGCATAAGTTAAGCTTTTCTTCTTAAACGGGAAGAGTCCACAGCTGCATTCATTACTTTTGGCAAAACAATACCCAAGCTATAGAGGACACTGAATGCAAACAAAGGGCGGGTAAAGAAGGCGGCCCATTTGAAGGGCACCACAGCCAATTTACCCATAAAACGGAAAAACAAAAATAGCTGCCCATCAGTTAAACAACCGGCATGCCGTGCGGGAGACCACTCAAAATCCTTAGATTTTACTGAGCACAACACCCCCAAGGAGTCAAGTCCCGCAGGCTCCCAAGTCGTACAAACTTTCCCCAAGGAAAGCACCCCACCTACCCCCGAAGGGGAGAGCGGAGTACCCAAAAAGAGATCCAAAGGACTGCCAGAATAGGGGAAGAAACCCTAAGACAAAGCGAAACGAAGGTTGTTACAGGACAACCACCTAGGGAAAAGAATTCTCTATGAAGTACAAGTCCCAAGAAACATTTTCAACCTATGAGATATTGATCGCAAGGAAGATCAAATCAATCCATAGATCCCGACACAACACCACAAAACTCATGGTGCACCAAGGAAGCCACAAGCTCCCCACGAACCCTAGTCTAGCAGACACAATCACTAAAACTAGCCACATAGAAGTAGGAAACCCATAACAGGACCAAGGGAAAAACACGGAGCCTACCGACAGAAAGGAATTCTCAAGCGAGAAGATAAGGACCCACAGGGTCCTTATGGAAACCATATACTTCCAAATCCTCTCCAAAAGGACAATTGCCAAGGATATGACTTCCCCAGCCTAGGCAAGGCGAGGAGACCGAAGGGAATGCTGAAACAATACCATTGAGTAATAACCCAACGGTCATTATTACCAGCTCAGATGAGACAACAATCTCAAGCCCACACAAATGCAAAACACATGCAAAAGTTGCCACTGGCAACAACCAAAGATACACTTGAAAGGCAGCAACTAACCTTCAGGCAGAAATCAGATCTCGAGAGAGAGTTAATCCCAACTCCCCGAAGGGACAAGCAGACGTCTTAAACCCTAAAGTTTGAACTGAACCGCCCAGGAACGAGTGCAAGGACCCAGACCACAAAATTTCAGACAAGAAACATGGCCCTAAGTCAGACCCCCCTGAAACTGGGGACAGGCCGTACCTCCGGAGGAACTACCAAGTTGCCTCATACGGAGAAGGGCACTCTAGATAGCGCCCCTATCGTCCATGAACAATGGACACTTGCAAGAGACACAGATCAAGACCTAGAAGACATCTAGACAGGCCTCCGAGATGACAATCCGCACCCATAGGAGGAACTAAACCCTGGACCCTCTGCTTACAACCCATGAAACCATGAGCTCCTAGAGGTTCAAGAGCAACGCTCCCAGTCCAGGGAACCGGAGTGTACCAGGGACCGGACTCCAGATAACGGAAAACAAACCACAATAGCTGGAATCAACACACAACCATAGCCATGTAGGCAACTAAGCTACCCACTAGGCTCTAGTCGGAGGGCCAAAGATCCTCAAAGGATCATCCTCCCAGAAATCCCTGTACCAGGAATAATACGGGCAACCCCACTGTTCCCGCAGAGAAGTGGGTCAGAGGTGGTTGCCAGGGGAAAAAAAAGGAAAAAGCCAACCCCTGCGCTCCATCTTATGAGAGCGTACGAACAACAGAAAAAGTGGGAGAGACGGACATACCCGAACTCCCGGACTCAGATGACCAGACAACTCAAGACGGGAAAAACCAGTACCAGCAACCTTGAGGGCAACTGAGAACTAGGCCACAAGGAAACAGACATCCGGAAAATACCAGGATTGAAATGAAAAAAATGTTATCCAAACTGGTACCCCAACTGTCCAGAGATCATCTGAACCTCCAAAACCCTTAGGGAATGGAGAACTTCGGTTCCGTGGTCAAACCTCCAGAACCCACGAGGAATCATGGACTGATCCTCACATAAAGGAACGGCAGAGGACCTATACAATCCCTTCGATACTCCGTTCAAGGACGAGGAGCAAGTTGACATATAAGAAACAAAAACATCCCCTGAAGTAATGGATAAATAAACATAAAACGAACACTCCACAAAGTGAACGACTCGACACCCAACTGGATAAACGGCACACCGGCAACATGTGGGTGACATGAACCCTAAGGAACAGCAGCTAGCGCACGACCAGTACCTGCCTGGCTGAGGAACACCTGAACTGTCCAAGGTCCAAGAAAAATCGAAGCCCCAGAGGGATCGAAAACAAAAACGATAATCATAACTAATCTCTAAAAAATCTGAATCCTCCATAACTTGGAGATTGCAACTATGGGCAAACACTAACTGCACCTTAAACCTCCAATGGCTAGGGCACTCACCACCTCCTATGAACCAGACAACTAACGAACAGATTCTCTCCGTAGCCACTCGTCAATGTGCGGAAATGGAATACAATGTGACCACACCCGGTCAAAAAAACGCGTCAGTCCTAAGGACCGAGTAAAATGGTGAAGTAAGGCAGTTATGTCCAAAAAGCCATGAGGACAAATATCACTACACAATAGTAGACAAAATCACATAAACATGATTATAGCCCCCCCCGTTCATTAAACCCCCTCAGGATATATTAACCCTTGATTACATAAGATAGAGTCCCATTGGGACCCTGACTTCTTTTAACATTACATTCATATATCAAAATAAAATGAAACAATCTTACTGGAATCTACGCCGTGGAACAGGAACACGGCCTTTCAAGTGTGACAGATAGTAGCCTCGCTTGACATGGACTTGAGTGAATAAAGGCAGGCAGCAAAACTCATCAACGCTGATTGCCCAGGAGCTGTTAATATGAGTCGGGATGGTTTCACAGAAAGACTATTCCTGCATCTCCAAACTCTAACATTCATCCATGCTCTCACGGAGAGGCTGACAGGATTACTTAAAACTCCAGTCCCATTTCGAAGAGTACTACCCTCCATGAGAGACTATCTTCAATCATCTGATGACGAAAATCTCCTGAGACGAAAGGCAAAGAATGACTGGGGGGGATGAGGGAAGTGGGGGAGGTATTTAAGCCTTTGGCTGGGGTGTCTTTGTCTGCTCCTGGTGGCCAGGTTCTGAAATTCCAAAAGTAATGAATGCAGCTGTGGACTCTTCCTGTTTAAGAAGAAAAGAACAATGCTAGACAATTCAGGATCTGATAACTGCTGTGCTAAACATCAGCCATAGAAATAGCAGGTCTAAGAATATAGCAAGTATGTAAATATGATTTTCTAAGATAAGATTCAATCTTCCTATCTAAAGGATCCTTAAAGGAAGTACTATCTTGCATAGGAATAGTAGTACGTTTCGCAAGAGTGGAAATAGCCCCATCAACATTAGGGATTCTTTCCCAAAACTCTAAATTGGCAACAGATAAAGGATATAGCTTCTTAAACCTAGAAGAGGGGTTAAAAGAAGCACCAGGCTTAGACCATTCTTTATTAATCATATCAGAGATAGCATCTGGAATAGGAAAAACTCCAGGAGTAACCTCAGAAGTTTTAAAAACAGAATTCAAACGTTTGCTAGTTTTGTTATCAAGAGGACTAGACTCCTTATTACCCAAAGTAAACAATACTTCCTTTAATAAAATTGATTTGTCTATTTCAGTCTCTGAAGCAGGATCCTCTGAGCCAGAGAAATCTTCATCAGCAGAAGATACTTCAGTATGCTGTCAATCAATACAAATTTCCTCAGATTTATGAGGTTTGTAAAGACCTTTTACGTTTATTTGAAGGTGGAATAGCAGTCATAGCTTTCTCTATGGCTGCAGCAATATAATTTTTCACATCCACAGGAATATCATGTACATTAGATTGTGAAGGAGTAACAGTAGATGTATTTGTACTTATAGAAACATTATCAGCATGCAATAATTTATTATAACAAGTGCCACATATTTGAGCTGAATAAGTAAGATCAGATAATTTACAACAAACACATTTAGCTTTGGTAGACTTGTGTTCAGGCAGCTTAGTTCCTACAGTAACATCAGAGGCAGGACCAGTTTGAGACATCTTGCAAAATGTAACAAAAAAGAAAAAATAAAATTTAAACAAAATATCCAATTTCCTCAAAAGTTTCAGGAATGGGAAAAAAATGCTTATGATAAAATTCTTATACAAAAGTAAAATCAAAAGCAAACATCATAGCCCTCTAAACGAAATGAGAGCAGTGAGCAAAAGAGGGAGAGACCTAATATAAAAAATTTTGGCGCCAAAAAAGACGCAGAGATAACGCAAATGCAGAAGATAAAACTTTTGGCGCCAAAGCTAACAAAAGAAATGACGCAACTTTGGTTTAGATGAACAATGAAAAATTCAGAATATGAATAAAGAAAGGATTCTAAAATTTGGAAACAGATTTATTCGTTTTCGGAATTTAAGATATGATGCCGATTCTGAAATTCAGATTCCTCTGAATCGGCCAAAATTCATCCGAAAACCAAATTCGGCCGAAACAAATTGCACATGCCTTAGATCGGAAATTATCTCTGCCAAACCAGGACTAAATAAAGTCTTGCCCTTAAAAGGCAAAGACAGAAGCTTGGACTTGGATGTTACATCCGCAGAACAAGACTTTAGCCACAGAGCTCTGTGAGCTAGGACCGCAAAGCTAGAAATTTTAGCTCCCAGCCTAACAACTTGCATGCTGGCGTCACAGATAAAGGTATTAGCCAGTTTTAGAGCTTTGATCCTATCCTGGATCTCCTCTATGATAGTCTCCTCCGAAATTAGGTCAGGCAAGGAATCACACCAATAAGAGGCTGCATCAGCAACTGTCACAATACTGGCAACAGGTTGCCATTGCAAACCCTGATGAAGAAACATCTTTCTTAAAAGTAAGCCTCCAGCTTCTTATCCATAGGGTCCTTGAAAAAAGAACTATCCTCAATGGGAATAGTGGTTCTCTTGGCTAGTGTGGATAGCGCCCTCTACCTTAGGCACCGTGCGTCACAGGAAACATCTTTTTAAAAACAGGAAACGGGGAAAAAGGAATCCCTGTTTATTCCCATTCCTAAGCTATAATGTCAGACATACGATCTGGAATAGGAAGTAACTCCACTTATGGATATTGCTGCAGAGAAATATAGAGATAGAAGAAGAGCGTTATAAACCACGCAAGCAAAAAACAGAATTTATGCTTACCTGATAAATTACTTTCTCCAACGGTGTGTCCGGTCCACGGCGTCATCCTTACTTGTGGGATATTCTCTTCCCCAACAGGAAATGGCAAAGAGCCCAGCAAAGCTGGTCACATCATCCCTCCTAGGCTCCGCCTACCCCAGTCATTCGACCGACGTACAGGAGGAAATATGCATAGGAGAAACCATATGATACCGTGGTGACTGTAGTTAGAGAAAATAATTCATCAGACCTGATTAAAAAAACCAGGGCGGGCCGTGGACCGGACACACCGTTGGAGAAAGTAATTTATCAGGTAAGCATAAATTCTGTTTTCTCCAACATAGGTGTGTCCGGTCCACGGCGTCATCCTTACTTGTGGGAACCAATACCAAAGCTTTAGGACACGGATGAAGGGAGGGAGCAAATCAGGTCACCTAAATGGAAGGCACCACGGCTTGCAAAACCTTTCTCCCAAAAATAGCCTCTGAAGAAGCAAAAGTATCAAATTTGTAAAATTTGGCAAAAGTGTGCAGTGAAGACCAAGTCGCTGCCTTACATATCTGGTCAACAGAAGCCTCGTTCTTGAAGGCCCATGTGGAAGCCACAGCCCTAGTGGAATGAGCTGTGATTCTGTCAGGAGGCTGCCGTCCAGCAGTCTCATAAGCCAATCGGATAATGCTTTTAAGCCAAAAAGAAAGAGAGGTAGAAGTTGCTTCTTGACCTCTCCTTTTACCAGAATAAACAACAAACAAAGAAGATGTTTGTCTGAAATCTTTAGTGGCCTCTAAATAGAATTTTAGAGCACGGACTACGTCCAAATTGTGTAACAAACGTTCCTTCTTTGAAACTGGATTCGGACACAAAGAAGGTACAACTATCTCCTGGTTAATATTTTTGTTGGAAACCACTTTCGGAAGAAAACCAGGCTTAGTACGCAAAACCACCTTATCTGCATGGAACACCAGATAGGGCGGAGAACACTGCAGAGCAGATAACTCAGAAACTCTTCTAGCAGAAGAAATAGCAACCAAAAACAAAACTTTCCAAGATAATAACTTAATATCTACGGAATGTAAGGGTTCAAACGGAACCCCTTGAAGAACTGAAATAACTAGATTAAGACTCCAGGGAGGAGTCAAAGGTCTGTAAACAGGCTTGATTCTAACCAGAGCCTGAACAAACGCTTGAACGTCTGGCACAGCTGCCAGCCTTTTGTGAAGTAAAACAGATAAAGCAGAGATCTGTCCCTTCAGAGAACTTGCAGATAATCCTTTCTCCAAACCTTCTTGTTGAAAGGATAGAATCTTAGGAATTTTTATCTTGTTCCATGGGAATCCTTTAGATTCACACCAACAGATATATTTTTTCCATATCTTATGGTAAATTTTTCTTGTTACAGGCTTTCTAGCCTGAATCAGAGTATCTATTACAGAATCTGAAAACCCACGCTTTGATAAAATCAAGCGTTCAATCTCCAAGCAGTCAGTTGGAGGGAAACCAGATTCGGATGTACGAATGGACCTTAAACAAGAAGGTCCTGTCTCAAAGGTAGCTTCCATGGTGGAGCCGATGACATATTCACCAGGTCTGCATACCAAGTCCTGCGTGGCCACGCAGGAGCTATCAAGATCACCGAAGCCCTCTCCTGATTGATCCTGGCTACCAGCCTGGGAATGAGAGGAAACGGTGGGAATACATAAGCTAGGTTGAAGGTCCAAGGTGCTACTAGTGCATCTACTAGAGTCGCCTTGGGATCCCTGGATCTGGACCCGTAACAAGGAACCTTGAAGTTCTGACGAGAGGCCATCAGATCCATGTCTGGAATGCCCCATAATCGAGTTATTTGGGCAAAGATTTCCGGATGGAGTTCCCACTCCCCCGGATGGAATGTCTGACGACTCAGAAAATCCGCTTCCCAATTTTCCACTCCTGGGATGTGGATTGCAGACAAGTGGCAGGAGTGATCCTCCGCCCATTGAATTATCTTGGTCACTTCCTCCATCGCCAGGGAACTCCTTGTTCCCCCCTGATGGTTGATATATGCAACTGTCGTCATGTTGTCTGATTGAAACCTTATGAATTTGGCCTTTGCTAGATGAGGCCAAGCTTTGAGAGCATTGAATATCGCTCTCAGTTCCAGAATGTTTATCGGGAGAAGAGATTCTTCCCGAGACCATAGACCCTGAGCTTTCAGGGGTTCCCAGACCGCGCCCCAGCCCACCAGACTGGCGTCGGTCGTGACAATGACCCACTCTGGTCTGCGGAAGCTCATTCCCTGTGACAGGTTGTCCAGGATCAGCCACCAACGGAGTGAATCTCTGGTCCTTTGATCTACTTGAATCGTCTGAGACAAGTCTGTATAATCCCCATTCCACTGTCTGAGCATGCACAGTTGTAATGGTCTTAGATGAATTTGTGCAAAAGGAACTATGTCCATTGCTGCAACCATCAATCCTATTACTTCCATGCACTGCGCTATGGAAGGACGAAGAACAGAATGAAGTACTTGACAAGAGCTTAGAAGTTTTGATTTTCTGACCTCTGTCAGAAAAATCCTCATTTCTAAGGAGTCTATTATTGTTCCCAAGAAGGGAACTCTTGTTGACGGGGACAGAGAACTTTTTTCTATGTTCACTTTCCATCCGTGAGATCTGAGAAAGGCTAGGACGATGTCCGTATGAGCCTTTGCTTTTGACAGACGACGCTTGAATCAGGATGTCGTCCAAGTACAGTACTACTGCAATGCCCCTTGGTCTTAGAACCGCTAGAAGGGACCCTAGTACCTTTGTGAAAATTCTCGGAGCAGAATGCTTGTCCAGAAAAGCGAACCTTAGGAACTGATGATGTTCCTTGTGGATAGGAATATGTAGGTACGCATCCTTTAAATCCACCGTGGTCATAAATTGACCTTCCTGGATGGTAGGAAGGATCGTTCGAATGGTTTCCATTTTGAACGATGGAACCCTGAGAAATTTGTTTAGGATCTTGAGATCTAAAATTGGTCTGAATGTTCCCTCTTTTTTGGGAACTATGAACAGGTTGGAGTAAAACCCCATCCCTTGTTCTCCTATTGGAACTGGATGAATTACTCCCATCTTTAACAGGTCTTCTACACAATGTAAGAATGCCTGTCTTTTTATTTGGTTTGAAGATAATTGAGACCTGTGGAACCTTTCCCTTGGGGGTAGTTCCTTGAATTCCAGGAGATAACCCTGAGAAACTATTTCTAGTGCCCAAGGATCCTGAACATCTCTTGCCCAGGCCTGAGCAAAGAGAGAAAGTCTGCCCCCCACCAGATCCGGTCCCGGATCGGGGGCCATCCCTTCATGCTGTTTTGGTAGCAGTGGCAGGCTTCTTGGCCTGCTTACCCTTGTTCCAGCCTTGCATCGGTCTCCAGGCTGGTTTGGGTTGAGAAGTATTACCCTCTTGCTTAGAGGATGTAGAATTAGAGGCTGGTCCGTTTCTGCGAAAGGGACGAAAATTAGGCTTATTTTTAGCCTTAAAAGACCTATCCTGAGGAAGGGCGTGGCCCTTTCCCCCGGTGATGTCTGAAATAATCTCTTTCAAATCAGGACCAAACAGTGTTTTACCCTTGAAAGGGATGTTAAGCAATTTTGTCTTGGAAGATACATCCGCTGACCAAGACTTTAGCCAAAGCGCTCTGCGCGCCACGATAGCAAACCCTGAATTTTTCGCCGCTAATCTAGCTAATTGCAAAGCGGCATCTAAAATAAAAGAGTTAGCCAATTTAAGTGCTTGAACTCTGTCCATAACCTCCTCATACGAAGATTCTTTATTGAGCGACTTTTCTAGTTCTTCGAACCAGAAACACGCTGCCGTAGTGACAGGAACAATGCATGAAATTGGTTGTAGAAGGTAACCTTGCTGAACAAACATCTTTTTAAGCAAACCCTCTAATTTTTTATCCATAGGATCTTTGAAAACACAACTATCTTCTATGGGAATAGTAGTGCGTTTGTTTAGAGTAGAGACCACCCCCTCGACCTTGGGGACTGTCTGCCATAAGTCCTTTCTGGGGTCGACTATAGGAAATAATTTCTTAAATATAGGGGGAGGAACAAAAGGTATGCCGGGCCTTTCCCACTCCTTATTTACTATGTCCGCCACCCGCTTGGGTATAGGAAAAGCATCGGGGGGCACCGGAACCTCTAGGAACTTGTCCATCTTACATAATTTCTCTGGAATGACCAAATTGTCACAATCATCCAGAGTAGATAATACCTCCTTAAGCAGTGCGCGGAGATGTTCTAATTTAAATTTAAATGTTACAACATCAGGTTCAGCTTGTTGAGAAATTTTTCCTGAATCTGAAATTTCTCCCTCAGACAAAACCTCCCTCCTGGCCCCTTCAGATTGGTGTGAGGGTATGTCAGAACCGTTATCATCAGCGTCCTCTTGCTCTTCAGTGTTTAAAACAGAGCAATCGCGCTTTCTCTGATAAGTAGGCATTTTAGATAAAATGTTTGCAATAGAATTATCCATAACAGCCGTTAATTGTTGCATGGTAATAAGTATTGGCGCACTAGATGTACTAGGGGCCTCTTGTGTGGGCAAAACTGGTGTAGACACAGAAGGGGATGATGCAGTACCATGCTTACTCCCCTCATTTGAGGAATCATCTTGGGCAATATTATTATCTGTGGCATCATTGTCCCTACTTTGTTTGGACACTATGTCACAATTATCACATATATTTAAATGGGGAGAAACCTTGGCTTTCATACATATAGAACATCGCTTATCTGATGGTTCAGACATGTTAAACAGGCTTAAACTTGTCAACAAAGCACAAAAAACGTTTTAAAATAAAACCGTTACTGTCACTTTAAATTTTAAACAGAACACACTTTATTACTGAATATGCGAAAAAGCATGAAGGAATTGTTCAAAATTTCACCACAGTGTCTTAAAGCCTTAAAAGTATTGCACACCAAATTTGAAAGCTTTAACCCTTAAAATAACGGAACCGGAGCCGTTTTTACATTTAACCCCTATACAGTCCCAGGTATCTGCTTTGCTGAGACCCAACCAAGCCCAGAGGGGAATACGATACCAAATGACGCCTTCTATAAGCTTTTTCAGTGGTTCTTAGCTCCTCACACATGCATCTGCATGCCTTGCTTTCCAAAAACAACTGCGCATTAGTGGCGCGAAAATGAGGCTCTGCCTATGACTAGAAAAGGCCCCCATCTGAAAAAGGTGTCCATACAGTGCCTGCCGTTTTTTAACAACAATCCCCAAGATTATAACTATTAAGAGTTATAATCTGCCAAATATGCTTAGTCTGCCAACTGCTTCCCCCAACTGAAGTTACTTCATCTCAACAGTCCTGTGTGGAAACAGCAATCGATTTTAGTAACGTTTGCTAAAATCATCTTCCTCTTACAAACAGAAATCTTCATCTCTTTTCTGTTTCAGAGTAAATAGTACATACCAGCACTATTTTAAAATAACAAACACTTGATTGAAGGATAAAAACTACATTTAAACACCAAAAAACTCTTAGCCATCTCCGTGGAGATGTTGCCTGTGCAACGGCAAAGAGAATGACTGGGGTAGGAGGAGCCTAGGAGGGATCATGTGACCAGCTTTGCTGGGCTCTTTGCCATTTCCTGTTGGGGAAGAGAATATCCCACAAGTAAGGATGACGCCGTGGACCGGACACACCTATGTTGGAGAAACTTCAGCAACTAGACAAAATAGGCAGGTTGCTGTAATCACTCAGACTATTTGCTGTCACCAAAGAACATAGAATATCAGCAGAGAATGTAAACCACTGACTAAAATATAAGGTATCCTTATAAGAATGTATCTGATATATACATTTTCTATGTAGAAAAGGGCGGTTAAAACAAGTAAATGTTTAAATCCCTAAAAACTACAGTTATTGTTATTGTTATTGTAAACAGTAGGAAAAAACATAGCATAAGCAGACAATGCTTATAACAATATCCAGAATATATTTCTACTAAAAAAAAAAAGATAGGGATAAAACATGTAAATGTTAACCATCCCTAAAAGCACACATGTACGGAAGAAAAGAGAGAAGATAAAAAATAATGCTTATAACAGTATCAAGAATATACCTCTACTGAAGACTGAGAGGGAAAAATATTTGAATATGTACCAGTAGAAGGGAAAGATAAGCAGATATGCTGCGTATAACAATATCAAGATATACTACTACAAAAAGGTAGGGATTAAACATGTAAATGTTAAAGATCCCTAAAAACACACAATAAGTACAGTAGAAAATGAAACGATAAGCAAACATACTGCTTATAACAATTATATATATATATATATATATATATATATATATATATATATATATATATATATATATATATCAGACAATTAGTATGTCACAGAAATTAAAAAGACATCCAGCCCCAGCAGTAGAAAACGAACCAACAACTCTGGAGATGCAAGAATGACTGATGGTTATGGGAAGTGGGAGGGATAGATATAGCTTTACTGGGGTGTTCTTTGCCTCCTCCTGATGGCCAGGGGTTGAATTCCCACTAGTAATTAGAATGGATTTGTGGACTCTCCATGCCATTGGAAAGAAAACATAATTTATGTAAGAACTTACCTGATAAATTCATTTCTTTCATATTAACAAGAGTCCATGAGCTAGTGACGTATGGGATATACATTCCTACCAGGAGGGGCAAAGTTTCCCAAACCTTAAAATGCCTATAAATACACCCCTCACCACACCCACAAATCAGTTTAACGAATAGCCAAGAAGTGGGGTGATAAGAAAAAAAGTGCGAAGCATATAAAATAAGGAATTGGAATAATTGTGCTTTATACAAAAAAATCATAACCACCACAAAAAAGGGTGGGCCTCATGGACTCTTGTTAATATGAAAGAAATGAATTTATCAGGTAAGTTCTTACATAAATTATGTTTTCTTTCATGTAATTAACAAGAGTCCATGAGCTAGTGACGTATGGGATAATGACTACCCAAGATGTGGATCTTTCCACACAAGAGTCACTAGAGAGGGAGGGATAAAATAAAGACAGCCAATTCCTGCTGAAAATAATCCACACCCAAAATAAAGTTTAACAAAAAACATAAGCAGAAGATTCAAACTGAAACCGCTGCCTGAAGAACTTTTCTACCAAAAACTGCTTCAGAAGAAGAAAATACATCAAAATGGTAGAATTTAGTAAAAGTATGCAAAGAGGACCAAGTTGCTGCTTTGCAGATCTGGTCAACCGAAGCTTCATTCCTAAACGCCCAGGAAGTAGATACTGACCTAGTAGAATGAGCTGTAATTCTCTGAGGCGGAATTTTACCCGACTCAACATAGGCAAGATGAATTAAAGATTTCAACCAAGATGCCAAAGAAATGGCAGAAGCTTTCTGGCCTTTCCTAGAACCGGAAAAGATAACAAATAGACTAGAAGTCTTACAGAAAGATTTCGTAGCTTCAACATAATATTTCAAAGCTCTAACAACATCCAAAGAATGCAACGATTTCTCCTTAGAATTCTTAGGATTAGGACATAATGAAGGAACCACAATTTCTCTACTAATGTTGTTGGAATTCACAACTTTAGGTAAAAATTCAAAAGAAGTTCGCAACACCGCCTTATCCTGATGAAGAATCAGAAAAGGAGACTCACAAGAAAGAGCAGATAATTCAGAAACTCTTCTGGCAGAAGAGATGGCCAAAAGGAACAAAACTTTCCAAGAAAGTAATTTAATATCCAATGAATGCATAGGTTCAAATGGAGGAGCTTGAAGAGCCCCCAGAACCAAATTCAAACTCCAAGGAGGAGAAATTGACTTAATGACAGGCTTTATACGAACCAAAGCTTGTACAAAACAATGAATATCAGGAAGAATAGCAATCTTTCTGTGAAAAAGAACAGAAAGAGCAGAGATTTGACCTTTCAAGGAACTTGCGGACAAACCCTTATCTAAACCATCCTGAAGAAATTGTAATATTCTCGGTATTCTAAAAGAATGCCAAGAAAAATGATGAGAAAGACACCAAGAAATATAAGTCTTCCAGACTCTATAATATATCTCTCTGGATACAGATTTACGAGCCTGTAACATAGTATTAATCACAGAGTCAGAGAAACCTCTTTGACCAAGAATCAAGCGTTCAATCTCCATACCTTTAAATTTAAGGATTTCAGATCCTGATGGAAAAAAAGGACCTTGAGACAAAAGGTCTGGTCTTAACGGAAGAGTCCACGGTTGGCAAGAGGCCATCCGGACAAGATCCGCATACCAAAACCTGTGAGGCCATGCCGGAGCTACCAGCAGGACAAACGAGCATTCCTTCAGAATCTTGGAGATTACTCTTGGAAGAAGAACTAGAGGCGGAAAGATATAGGCAGGATGATACTTCCAAGGAAGTGAAAATGCATCCACTGCCTCCGCCTGAGGATCCCGGGATCTGGACAGATACCTGGGAAGTTTCTTGTTTAGATGAGAAGCCATCAGATCTATTTCTGGAAGTTCCCACATTTGAACAATCTGAAGAAATACCTCTGGGTGAAGAGACCATTCGCCCGGATGCAACGTTTGGCGACTGAGATAATCCGCTTTCCAATTGTCCATACCTGGGATATAAACCGCAGAGATTAGACAGGAGCTGGATTCCGCCCAAACCAAAATTCGAGATACTTCTTTCATAGCCAGAGGACTGTGAGTCCCTCCTTGATGATTGATGTATGCCACAGTTGTGACATTGTCTTATCTGAAAACAATGAACAACTCTCTCTTCAGAAGAGGCCAAGACTGAAGAGCTCTGAAAATTGCACGGAGTTCCAAAATATTGATCGGAAATCTCACCTCCTGAGATTCCCAAACCCCTTGTGCCGTCAGATACCCCCACACAGCTCCCCAACCTGTAAGACTTGTATCTGTTGAGATTATAGTCCAGGTCGGAAGAACAAAGAAGCCCCCTGAACTAAACGATGGTGATCTGTCCACCATGTCAGAGAGTGTCGTAAAATCGGTTTAAAGATATTAATTGAGATATCTTTGAGTAATCCCTGCACCATTGGTTCAGCATACAGAGCTGAAAAGGTCGCATGTGAAAACGAGCAAAGGAGATCGCATCTGATGCGGCAGTCCTAAGACCCAACATTTCCATGCATAAGGCTACCAAAGGGGATGATTGTGACTGAAGGTTTTGACAAGCTGATATCAATGTTAAACTTCTCTTGTCTGACAAGGACAGAGTCATAGACACTGAATTTATCTAGAAACCTAAAAAGGTTACCCTTGTCTGAGGAATCAATGAACTGATTGGTAAATTGATCCTCCAACCATGAACTTGAAGAAACAACACAAGTCGATTCGTATGAGATTCTTCGAAAATGAGAAGACTGAGCAAGTACCAAGATATCGTCCAAATAAGGAAATACCAAAACCCTATTCTCTGATTACAGAAAGAAGGGCACCGAGAACCTTTGAAAAAAATTCTTGGAACTGAGGCTAGGCCAAACAGTAGAGCCACAAAACTGGTAATGCTTGTCTAAAAAGAGAATCTCAGACACTAAAAGTGATCTGGATGAATCGGAATATGCAGATACACATCCTGTAAATCTATTGTAGACATATAATGCCCTTGCTAAACAAAAGGCAGGATAGTCCTACAGTAACCATCTTGAATGTTGGTATCCTAACATAACGATTCAATAATGATAGATCCAGAACTGGTCTGAAGGAATTGACCTTCTTTGGTACAATGAAGAGATAAAATAAAACCCCAGCCCCTGTTCCAGAACTGGAACTGGCATAAATACTCCAGCCAACTCTAGATCTGAAACACATTTCAGAAATGCTGAGCCTTGCTGTGTCAACTGGGACACGGGAAAGAAAAGAATCTCTTAGCAGGAGGCCTTAACTTGAAGCCAATTCTGTACCTTTCTGAAACAATGTTTCTGAAACCAGAGATTAAGAACGGAATTGATCCAAATTTCTTTGAAGAAAACGTAATCTGCCCCATACCAGCTGAGCTGGAATAAGGGCCGCACCTTCATAGGTACTTAGGAGCTGGCTATAGGTTTCTATAAGGCTTGGATATATTCCAAACTGGAAATAGTTTCCAAACTGATACCGCTCCTGAGGATGAAGGATCAGGCTTTTGTTCCTTGTTGAGGAAAGGAACGAAATTATTATTTACCCTGGAAAGAAAGGGAAAGCAAAGTTGACTTAGAAGACATGTCAGCATTCCAAGTTTAATCCATAAAGCTTTTCTAGCTAAAATAGCTAGAGACATATACCTGACATCAACTCTAATGATATCAAAAGATGGTATCACCAATAAAATTATTAGCATGTTATAGAATAATAATAATGCTATAAAATTATGATCTGTTACTTGTTGCGCTAAAGCTTCTAACCAAAAAGTTGAAGCTGCAGCAACATCCGCTAAAAATATAGCAGGTCTAAGAAGATTACCTGAACATAAGTAAGCTTTTCTTAGAAAAGATTCAATTTTCCTATCTAAAGGATCCTTAAATGAAGTACTATCTGCCATAGGAATAGTAGTACATTAGCAGGAGTAGAGACAGCCCCATAACCTTAGGGATTTTTGTCCCAAAAAACTCTAATCTGTCAGATGGCACAGGATATAATTTGCTTAAACGTCTAGAAGGAGTAAATAAATTACCCAAATTATTCCATTCCCTGGAAATTACTTCAGAAATAGCATCAGGGAGATAAAACACTTCTGGAATAACTACAGGAGATTTAAAAACCTTATTTAAACGTTTACATTTAGTATCAAGAGGACCAGAATCCTCTATTTCTAATGCAAATAACACTTCTTTAAGTAAAGAACGAATAAATTCCATCTTGAACAAATACAAAGATTTATCAGCATCAACCTCTGAGACAGAAACCTCTGAACCAGAAGAACCATTATCAGTATCAGAATGATGATGTTCATTTAAAAATTCATCTGAAAAAAAGAGAAGTTTTAAAAGACTTTTATGTATACTAGAAGGAGAAATAACAGACATAGCCTTCTTAATGGATTTAAAAAATAAAATCTCTTATGTTATCAGGAACACTCTGAAAATTAGATGTTGACGGACAGCAACAGGTAATGTAACAGTACTAAAGGAAATTTTATCTGCATTAATAAGTTTGACATGACATGCAATACAAATAACAGCTGGAGAAACAGATACCAAAAGTTTATAGCAGATACACTTAGCTTGGTAGCTCCAGCACTGTGCAGTGATTTTCCTGTAGTATCTTCTGACTCAGTTGCAACGTGGAACATCTTGCAATATGTAAAAGAAAAAAACAACATATAAAGCAAAATTGATCAAATTCCTTAAATGACAGTTTCAGGAATGGGAAAAAAATGCCAGTGAACAAGCTTCTAGCAACCAGAAGCAATAAATAATGAGACTTAAATAATGTGGAGACAAAAATGACGCCCATATTTTTTAGCGACAAAAAAGACGCCCACATTATTTTTGCGCCTAAATGCTTTTGGCGCCAAAAATGACGCCACATCCGGAACGCCGACATCTTTGACGCAAAATAACATCAAAAAATGACGCAACTTCCGGCGACACGTATGACGCCGGAAACGGAAAAGAATTTTTGCGCCAAAAAAGTCCGCGCCAAGAATGACGCAATAAAATGAAGCATTTTCAGCCCCCGCGAGCCTAACAGCCCACAGGGAAAAAAGTCAAATTTTTGAGGTAAGAAAAAATATGATAATTCAATGCATAATCCCAAATATGAAACTGACTGTCTGGAAATAAGGAAAGTTGAACATTCTGAGTCAAGGCAAATAAATGTTTGAATACATATATTTAGAACTTTATAAATAAAGTGCCCAACCATAGCTTAGAGTGTCACAGAAAATAAGACTTACTTACCCCAGGACACTCATCTACATGTTTGTAGAAAGCCAAACCAGTACTGAAACGAGAATCAGTAGAGGAAATGGTAAATATAAGAGTATATCGTCGATCTGAAAAGGGAGGTAAGAGATGAATCTCTACGACCGATAACAGAGAACCTTATGAAATAGACCCCGTAGAAGGAGATCACTGCATTCAATAGGCAATACTCTCTTCACATCCCTCTGACATTCACTGCACGCTGAGAGGAAAACCGGGCTCCAACTTGCTGCGGAGCGCATATCAACGTAGAATCTAGCACAAACTTACTTCACCACCTCCCTTGGAGGCAAAGTTTGTAAAACTGATTTGTGGGTGTGGTGAGGGGTGTATTTATAGGCATTTTAAGGTTTGGGAAACTTTGCCCCTCCTGGTAGGAATGTATATCCCATACGTCACTAGCTCATGGACTCTTGTTAATTACATGAAAGAAATACATTTAACACCTAGCATGCCAACCGCTACCCTCAGCCTTGGCTGAGGTACTCACCACCTCCTAGCTAGACAAGCGTGACCGGAATGAAGTCAGGATCTCTCCCAATGCCTGCAGCGAACTCACTATGTTGATTGCTATGCAGGAACACACTTCTAACCAGCTTCAGAGAAAAAAAAACTTACATACATGCTCCAGTTGGCAAGGAGCTAAGCAGCACACAGATTGGCCCCAACTGCTCAGTAAATAACCTCATATAATCAAAGGTATTAAATGTCCCCATTACCGGAAAAGAATAAAGTATCACACTGTGAACTGTTTATTTCAATGTCTCCATAAGCTTAGTGAATTTGCAGCCCTACTAGGCATAATTCCTCAAAGAAATAAAAAGGACTTACCCTCCAGGATCAAAGCTGTGGAGCAGGCACAGAGCTTTAAGGTCTGACAGGGACCTGAAGTTAAGGAGAAAACAGTGTAAAACGTTAACACCGGAAACATCTTTCTAAAAACCGGAGATGGGGAAAAAGGAATTCCAGGTCTCTCTCATTCTCGGGCAATAATCTCCGTAGCACGGTCTGGCACAGGAAACACCTCCACAGAGGAGGGGACATCAAAGTATCTATTTAATTTGCTAGATTCCTTAGGGTTGATGACAGCAGTATCGTCCAGGGTAGCCAAAAGCACCTTTAACAAAACAGAGTTGTTCAAGCTTAAATCTGAAGGAAAGCACTTCAGCATCAGAACAAGAAATTATACTATCTGAATCTGAGATCTCACCCTCAGAGGCTACTGACGTATCTTCCTCTTCAGACTTATGAGAAAGAGCAACTTGGTTAGTCGGGGCTGGTTCAGAAACCTTACTATCTTATTCTCTAATTTTCCTCTTGCGTCTTCCTTGTAGCATGGGAATGTCAGCTACCGCCAAGGATACCTGGGCAGCAATTTCTGCATGTAAATAGACTCCTCCAGGAGATTGTGAGGAACCACAGGGCACTGCATGTGACGTTGTTAAGGCTTGGGACGTTTGAGGAGAAAGCTGCGGCATTGCCTGAACAGCATCAACCGGAGAGAGTGGTGACTCTCAAAACTAAACTCAACAAAAAGTCTCTTTGTACATTAATGTCCTTTCAATACAAGTAGAACAAAAAAGGCAAAGAAGGTTCAACTTGGTTATCTAGACAAAGCTTGCATTCAGCAGAAGGCACAAACTCTTGGTCCATATTGCAATTAAAATTGACAACACAAACAACAAAAAAAACAACAACATAATTTATGTAAGAGCTTACCTGATAAATTAATTTCTTTCATATTGGCAAGAGTCCATGAGCTAGTGACGTATGGGATATAAAATCCTACCAGAAGGGGCAAAGTTTCCCAAACCTCAAAATGCCTATAAATACACCCCTCACCACACCCACAATTCAGTTTAATGAATAGCCAAGTAGTGGGGTGATAAAGGAGTAAAAAGCATCAAAAAAGGAATTTGGAAATAATTGTGCTTTTCTCATGGACTCTTGCCAATATGAAAGAAATGAATTTATCAGGTAAGTTCTTACATAAATTATGTTTTCTTTCATGTAATTGGCAAGAGTCCATGAGCTAGTGATGTATGGGATAGTAATACCCAAGATGTGGAACTCCACAGAAGAGTCACTAGAGAGGGAGGCCTTTTTCCGCTGAAAAAATTAATCCACAACCCAAAATATAAATTTATTCTCATAAATGAAAAGAAAAAACTTAAAACATAAGCAGAGGAATCAAACTGAAACAGCTGCCTGAAGAACTTTTCTTGATCACCAAAAGTTTAGAAAAACAGCACACCTTCTCTGCTTGTAGTGGGGCACGGAATAAAGGACTTGCCAGGTCCCAGTCAATCCAAGTATAAAGAATATTCCAGCCTCCAATTTCTTTAAAAGACCTTTATTTCATATAGGGTCCTGAGTAGAAATTACGTTTCAAGCCTAAACAGGCTCTTAATCATGTACAAATACATGATTAAGAGCCTGTTTAGGCTTGAAACGTTGTAATTTCTACTCAGCACCCTATATGAAATAAAGGTCTTTTAAAGAAATTGGAGGCTGGAATATTCTTTATACTTGAAGAACTGTTCTACCAAAAACTGCTTCCAAAGAAGCAAATACTTAAAAACGGTAGAATTTAGTAAATGTATGCAAAGAAGACAAAGTTGCTGCTTTGCAAATCTGATCAACTGAAGCGTCATTCTTAAAAGCCCACAAAGTGAAGACTGATCTAGTAGAATGAGCTGTAATTTTCTGAGGCGGGGCCTGACCCGACTCCAAATAAGCCTGATGAATCAAAAGTTTTAACCAAGATGCCAAGGAAATGGCAGAAGCCTTCTGACCTTTCCTAGTACCAGAAAAGATAACAAAATGACTAGAAGTCTTCCTTAAATCTTTAGTAGCTTCAACATAATATTTCAAAGCTCTTACAAGATCCAAAGAATGTAAGGATCTCTACAAAGAATTCTTAGGATTAGGACACAAAGAAGGAACAACAATTTCTCTATTACTGTTGTTAGAATTCACAACCTTAGGTAGAAACTGCCTTATCCTGATGGAAAATCAGAAAAAGGAGATTCACAAGAAAGAGCAGATAATTCAGAAACTCTTCTAGCAGAAGAGATTGCCAATAGGAACAACACTTTCCAAGAAAGTAGTTTAATGTCCAAATAATGCATAGGCTCAAAAGGAGGAGCCTGTAAAGCCTTCAAAACCAAATTAAGACTCCAAGGAGGAGAGATTATTTAATGACAGGCTTGATATAGACCAAAGTCTGTACAAAACAGTGAATATCAAGAAACTTAGCAATCTTTCTGTGAAATAAAACAGAAAGAGCAGAGATTTGTCCCTTCAAGGAACTTGCAGACAAACCTTTATCCAAACCATCCTGAAGAAACTGTAAAATTCTAGGAATTCTAAAAGAATGCCAGGAGAATTTATGAGAAGAACACCATGAAATATAAGACTTCCAAACTCTATAATAAATCTTCCTAGAAACAGATTTACGAGCCTGTAACATAGTATCCACTGAGTCAGAGAAACCTCTATGACTAAGCACTAGGCGTTCAATTTCCATACCTTCAAATTTAATGATTTGAGATCCTGATGGAAAAACGGACCTTGAGACAGAAGGTCTGGTCTTAAAGGAAGTGGCCAAGTTTGGCAACTGGACATCCAAACAAGATCCGCATACCAAAACCTGTGAGGCCATGCTGGAGCTACCAGCAACACAAATGATTGTTCCATGATAATCTTAAAAATCACTCTTGGAAGAAGAACTAGTGGCGGGAAGATATAAGCAGGTTGGTAACACCAAGGAACTGCTAACGCATCCACCGCCTCAGGATCCCTGGACCTGGACAGGTACCTGGGAAGTTTCTTGTTTAGATGGGAAGCCATCAGATCTATTTCTGGAAGACCTCACACATCTAAATAATCTGAAAAAACACATCTGGATAGAGCGACCACTCCCCCGGATGTAAAGTCTGACGGCTGAGATAATCTGCTTCCCAATTGTCTACACGTGGGATATGAACAGCAGAAATTAGACAGGAGCTGGATTCCGCCCAAAAAAGTATCCAAGATACTTCTTTCATAGCTAGGGGACTATGAGTCCCACCCTGATGATTGACATATGCCACAGTTGTGATATTGTCTGTCTGAAAACAAATGAACAGTTCTCTCTTCAACAGAGGCCAAATCTGAAGAGCCCTGAAAATAGCACGGAGTTCTAAAATATTGATTGGTAACCTCGCCTCTTGAGTTTTCCAAACCCCTTGTGCTGTCAGAGATCACCAGACAGCACCCCAACCAGAAAGACTTGCATCTGTTGTGAACACAGTCCAGGTTGGATGACAAGAGAGGCCCCTTGAACTATACAATGGTGATCTAACCACCAAGTCAGAGAGAGTCGAACATTGGGATTTAAGGATATTAATTGTGATATCTTTGTATAATCCCTGCACCATTGATTCAGCATACAAAGCTGGAGAGGTATCATATGAAAACGAGCAAAGGGGATCGCGTCCGATGCTGCAGTCATGAGACCTAAAACTTCCATGCACATAGCTACTGAAGGGAATGATTGAGACTAGAGGTTCCGACAAGCTGAAACCAATTTTAATCATCTCTTGTCTGTTAGAGACAGAGTCATGGATACTGAATCTATCTGGAAACCTAAAAAGGTGACCCTTGTCTGAGGAATCAAGGAACTTTTTGGTAAATTGATCCTCCAACCATGTCTTTGAAGAAACAACACTAGTTGATTTGTGTGAGATTCTGCAGAATGTAAAGACTGAGCTAGTACCAAGATATCGTCCAAATAAGGAAACATCGCAATACCCCGTTCTCTGATTACAGAGAGTAGGGCACTGAGAACCTTTGAAAAGATTCTGGGAGCTGTCACTAGGCCAAAGGGAAGCGCGACAAATTGGTAATGGTTGTCTAGAAAAGAGAATCTCAGAAACTGATAGTGGTCTGGATGAATTGGAATAAGAAGATATGCATCCTGTAAGTCTATCATGGACATATAATGACCTTGCCGAACAAAAGGCAGAATAGTCACTGTTATGAAAGTTGGCACTCTTAGAAAACGACTCAAAATTTTCAGATCCAGAACTGGCCTGAATGAATTTTCTTTCTTTGGTACAATGAATAGATTTGAATAAAACCCCAGACCCTGTTCCTGAAACGGAACTGGTATGATTACCCCTGAAAGCTCCAGGTCTGAAACACTTTAGAAAAGCCTGAGCCTTTACTGGATTTGCTGGGATGCGTGAGAGAAAAAAATCTTCTCACAGGAGGTCTTACTCTGAATCATATTCAGTACCCTTGAGAGACAATACTCTAAATCCATTGATTTTGGACAGAATCTGCCCAAATACTTTGGAAGAATCTTAATATGCCCCCTACCAGCTGAGCTGGAATTAGGGCCGCACCTTCATGCAGACTTGGGGGCTGGCTTTGGTTTCTTAAACGGCTTGGATTTATTCCAACTTAAAGGTTTCCAATTGGAACCAAATTCTTTGGGGGAAGGATTGGGTTTCTGTTCCTTATTTTGTCTAAAGGAACGAAAACGGTTAGAAGCTTTAGATTTACCCTTAGGTTATTTATCCTGAGGCAAAAAATCCCCTTCCCCCCCAGTGACAGTTGAAAAAATCAAATACAACTGAGAACCAAATAAATTATTACCTTGGAAAGAAAGAGATAGTAATTTAGATTTAGATACCATGGGGCCCATTTATCAAGCTCTGAATGGAGCTTGTGGGCCTGTGTTTCTGGCGAGTCTTCAGACTCGCCAGAAACACCAGTTATGAAGCAGCGGTCTAAAGACCGCTGCTCCATAACCCTGTCCACCTGCTCTGAAGAGGCAGACAGGAATCGCCGGAAATCAACCCGATCGAGTACGATGGGGTAATTGACACCTCCCTGCTGGCAGCCAATTGGCCGTGAGTCAGAAGGGGGCGGCGTTGCACCAACAGCTCTTGTGAGCTGCTGGTGCAATGCTAAATGCGTAGAGCGTATTGCTCTCCGCATTCAGCTAGTTCTTTCAGACCTGATCTCCACTGTTGGATCAGGTCCGCAAGACCTTTATTAAATATGCCCCATAGTCAGCTTTCCAATATTTGAGCCACAAAGCTCTTCTAGCTAAAATAGCTAAAGACATAGATTTAACATCAATTTTGATGATATCAAAAATGGCATCACAGATAAAATGATTAGCATGTTGAAGCAAACGAACAATGCTAGACAAATCAGGATCTGTTTCCTGTTGCGCTAAACTTTCCAACCAAAAAGTTGATGCAGCTACAACATCAGCCATAGAAATGGCAGGCCTGAGAAGATAGCCAGAATATAAATAAGCTTTCCTTAGATAAGATTCAAGTTTCCTATCTAAAGGGTCCATAGGAATAGTAGTAGGTTTGGCAAGAATAGAAAACAAAATTTATGCTTACATAATAAATGTATTTCTTTCTTGACACGATGAGTCCATGGATCATCTAATTACTAATGGGATATATCACTCCTGCCCAGTAGGAGGTGGCAAAGAGCACCACAGCAAAGCTGTTAAATATCACCTCCCTTCCCTCCCACCCCAGTCATTCGACCGAAGTAAAGGAGAGAAAGGAAGTAACAAGGTGCAGAGGTGTCTGAAGTTTATAACATACCAAATCCTGTCTAAAAGAACAGGGCGTACCGTGGACTCATCGTGTCAAGAAAGAAAGAAATTTAACAGGTGAGCATAAATTTTGTTTTCTTTCTAATGACACGATGAGTCTACGGATCCTCTAATTACTAATGGGTTTCAATACCCAAGCTAGAGTACACAGATGATAAGGGAGGGACAAGACAGGGAACCTAAATGGAAGGCACCACTGCTTGAAGAACCTTTCTCCCAAAAGCGGCCTCAGCTGAGGCAAAAGTGTCAAATTTATAGAATTTAGAAAAAGTGTGAAGAGGAACAAGTTGCAGCCTTGCAAATCTGTTCCACAGAAGCTTCATTTTTGAATGCCCATGAGGAAGAAACAGCCCTCGTGGAATGAGCCATAACTCTCTCTGGAGGCTGCTGTTCAGCAGTTTCATAGGAAAAACGTATAATACTCTTCAACCACAAAGAAAGAGAAGAAGCCGTAGAAAACCACAAACAAGGCAGAAGACTGACGAAAATCCTTAGTCGCCTGTAAATAAAATTTTAGAGCACGTACCACGTACAGATTGTGCAGAAGCCGTTCCTTATGAGGAGGAGGATTAGGACACAAGGAAGGAACAACAATCTCCTGATTAATGTTCCGGTCAGAAACTACTTTAGGTAGAAACCCTAATTTTGTACATAAAACTACCTTATCCAAATGAAAAATAAGGTAAGGTGACTCATACTGTAATGCAGAGAGCTCTGACACTCTACAAGCAGATGAAATAGCAACAGGAAACAAAACTTTCCAAGATAATAACTTAATATCTAAGGAATGCATAGGCTCAAACAGAGCCCCTTGAAGAACCTTAAGAACTAAATTAAGACTCCAGGGAGGAGTAACTGGTTTGAACACAGGCCTGATCCTGACCAAGGCCTGACAAAACGATTGCACGTCTGGTACGTCCGCTAGAAGCTTATGTAACAAAATAGACAAGGCAGATATTCAACCCTTTAGGGAACTTGCCGATAATCCCTCCTCCAAACCCTCTTGGAGAAAAGACAGAATTCTAGGAATCCTAACTCTACTCCAAGAGTAGCCCTTGGATTCACACCAATATAGATATTTACGCCATATCTTGTGGTAAATCTTTCTAGTCACAGGTTTACGAACCTGAATCATGGTCTGAATGACCAATTCCGAAAATCCCAACTTGGATAAAAACTAATCTCCATGTAGTCAGCTTCAGAGAAACTAGATTTGGATGAAGGAAGGGTCCCTGAAGCAGAAGGTCCTTCCTCAGCGGAAGTCTCCAAGGTGGAAGAGATGACATGTTCACCAGATCTGCATGCCAGATCCTGCGAGGCCACGCCAGTGCAATGAGGATCACTGACACCCTCTCCTGCTTGATTTGAGCAATGACTCGAGGAAGAAGAGCGAACGGAGGAAATAGGTATGCAAGACTGAAATTCCAAGGTACCGCCAGGGTGTCTATCAGTACAGCCTGATGGTCCCTTGACCTGTACTTCAGAAGCTTGGAATTCTGCCTAGATGCCATTAGATACAATTCTGGCTGACCCCACTTGAGTATCAGGTTGGAAAACCCTTCCGGATGGAGTTCCCACTCCCCTGGGTGAAAGGTCTGCCTGCTCAAGAATTCCGCCTCCCAGTTGTCCACTCCTGGGATGTGGATCGCCGACAGACAGCAATTGTGAGTCTCCGCCCACTGAATTATCTTGGCTACCTCTGTCATGGCCAAGGAACTCTACATTCCTCCCTGATGGTTGATGTAAGCCACTGAAGAAACGTTGTCTGACTGGAACCTGATGAACCGAGCCGAGGCCAACTGGGGCAAGGCCAGAAGAGCATTGAGGATTGCTCTCAGCTCCAGAATGTTTATGGGTAGAACAGACTCCGACTGAGTCCAAGTTCCCTGAGCCTTTAAAGAGCCCCAGACTGCTCCCCATCCCAGAAGGCTGGCGTCTGTTTTAACAATCACCCAAGAAGGTCTGCGAGAGAGTTGATCCTGGGACAACCACCAAAGAAGAGAGTCCTTTGTCCCCTGCTCCAGCTGTATTCTTGGAGACAGGTCCGCATAATCCCCGTTCCATTCCTTGAGCATGTTTAACTGTAGAGGTCTGAGGTCTGAGATTGAAATTTACCTTCCATCCGTGAGATCGTAGGAAAGACAACAATATTTCCGTGTGGGATCTTGCTTGTTGAAGGATGGCGCCTGGACCAGGATGTCGTCCAGATAAGGTGCCACTGCAATGCCCCATAACTGGAGCACAACCAACAGAGATCCCAGAACATTTCTAAAAATTCTGAGAGCTGTGGCAAGGCCAAAAGGAAGAGCCACGAACTGGAAGTGTTTGTCTAGAAATGCAAACCTTAGAGTGATGATCCCTGTGGATGGGAACATGCAAGTATGGGTCCTTTAAATCCACTGTTGTCATAAACTGGCCCTCTTGGACCAGAGGAAGAATGGAACAAATCGTTTCCATCTTGAAGGACGGTACTTTGAGAAATTTGTTTAGACTCTTGAGATCTAAAATTGGTCTGAAGGTTCCCTCCTTCTTAGGAACCACAAACAGATTGGAATAGAACCCCAGTCCTTGTTCCTGCATCGGGACAGGAACTATAACTCCCAGATCAGAGAGGTCCCGTACACAGCGTAAGAACGCCTCTCTTTTTATCTGGTCTACAGATAATCTTGATAGTAGAAACCTGCCCCTGGGAGGAAAGTTCTTGAACTCTAGTTTGTATCCCTGGGACACTATGTCCACCGCCCAGGGATCCTGAACACCTCGAACCCAAGCCTGAGTGAAGAAGGAAAGTCTGCCCCCTACAAGATCCGGTCCCGGATCGGGGAACAGTCCCTTCATGCTGATTTTGATTCCATAGTAGTCTTTTTGGATTGTTTTCCCTTGTTCCAAGACTGATTGGGTCTCCAGGAAGGTTTGGACTGTTCTTGCTTGGAAGAGGAAGAATTTCCCTTGAAATTTCGAAAGGAACGAAAAATGATGTCCCTTTTGTTTGTTTCTCTCATCTTGAGGGAGAAAATGACCCTTGCCTCCCGTAATATCAGAGATTATTTCCGTCAAACCCGATCCCAACAAGGTCTTTCCCTTGTAAGGAATCGCTAAAAGTTTAGGCTTAGAAGATACATCCGCAGACCAAGGTTTTAACCATAAGGCTCTGCGGGCTAGAACCGCAAAACCTGAGATCTTTGCTCCCAGCTTGATAACCTGCAGGGAAGCATCTGAAATAAAAGAATTGGCCAATTTAAGGGCCTTTATCCTATCCTGGATCTCTTCCAGGGGATTGTCTGTCCTAATAGCATCAGACAACGCATCAAACCAATAGGTCGCCACACTAGTGATGGTAGCAATGCACACTGCAGGTTGCCATTGTAAACCCTGGTGTACATACATCTTCTTGAGTAACCCCTCTAATTTTTTGTCCATAGGATCCTTAAAGGCACAACTATCCTCTATGGGGATAGTAGTTCTCTTGGTCAGAGTGGAAATTGCTCCTTCCACCTTGGATACTGTTTGTCAAGCTTCCTTGATAGAGTCTATGGGAAACATCATTTTAAATATAGGGGATGGAGAAAAAGGGATACCCGGTCTCTCCTATTCCTTAGCGATGATCTCAGTAGCTCTGTCGGGTACACGAAAAAAAACTCCACCAAGGAAGGTACTTCAAAATATTTGTTTAGCTTACTGGATTTCTTAGGATTAACTACAACCATGGTGTCGCTGTTGTCCAATGTAGCTAAAACCTCCTTGAGTAACAGACGGAGGTGTTCTAGCTTGAACCTGAAAGATACAACTTCAGTATCATCAGGAGGAATTACACTGTCAGAATCTCAGATGCTTCCGAAGTATCCTCCTCCTCACGTTTATGGGAGGAGGCATTTGAAATAGCAACAACTGTGTCAGTAACCTCGCTTACTGAATGCTTATCTTTCCTCTTGCGCTTTCCCTGCAGCATGGGAAAAGCAGACAACGCATCAGAAACCGCAGAGGACATGAGAGAAGCAATGCCTTGCAACTTAACTCCATGAGGAGTTAGAGAGGAAGCACAGGGCACTGCATGTGTGGGCGATACAAGTTGGGACGCTTGAGGAGAAAACTGCGGCATATATTAAACATTGTCATTAGACTCCTGAACAGCATCTGCCTTATTAAATGTTGGCTCAGAGAAAAGTCTATCCCTATAATTTAAAGTTCTCTCAATACATGAAGAACAGAAAGGGAATGGTGGTTCCACATTGGCATCAAAACACAAAGAACAAGTGACATTTTGCAAAGCCTCTTGGTCCATTCTGACTCTCAATGGATCAAATTATCAAATAAAAACCTTAACTTTTTCTTTCAAACAAGCTTTATTAGCGAAATGTGAAAAATAATACACAAATAATATAACTGGTTACATATAGGTGTACATCTTGATGAAGACATTTCGTATACATTGACAAATTTTGCTCAATCAGTACAGTGTATTACATCAGATGTCCCGAAGAGGCTATCTGATTGATTTACTTAGACATAAATCTTGTTCTGATTTGTGGTAGAAGCTATTCTTACAGAATTATTTATTCGGATTATACAAAAAGAACCTGAAGACGAGTTATCAAATTTTTAAACCTCGGGAACATTTCAAGGTAAGAACTAAATTTGCACGGCTTACTTAATACACCTAGCCGTGGGTTATTATCTTCCCGAGGTGTGCAGATTCCCTGCTAAAAAGGAACTGTCTAAGTATTGAGCAGTAAGGAATTCGAAAAAGAGGAAGGAAGAGGGGTTCAGAAGAGAGGCGGAAAGGTTAGAGGGACGAAGAAGGCGGAAGGGCAAGGAGGGAATGTGAGAGGAGAAAAAAAAAAGGGGAAGGGAGGAGGGATGAGCATTGTGGGTGTATCAGCATTTTATATAAACTTTAGCAATAAATTATGGTCTTCGCCCTTCCCAAGTGAGCAACATCAGCTCATGTGTGCACAGTTTTCCGGTTTTAAGGTAGTGGTACCTCTCTAATCTCAGAAGGTCAGTTATTTTGTTTTTCCATTCCTGAATAGTGGGGATGGTCTGTTTTTTCCAGTATAATGGGATTAACCTTTTCGCTCCATTAAGCATCAACAAGAGGAGCAGGTACTTATCCTCACTCACAATCTTAGGCAATTGATGGTACAATAAATAACAAGGATTGGGGGGAACAATGACTCCCAGTACCCTGCTCATTTCAGCCATAATGCCATTCCAATAGGGTTGTATTAGTGGACCTTTGAAAAAGCCGCTATTAGGTCGGCGAAACATGTCAGGGGAGGGTGTTGAACCTCTTTCAACCCCCAATATCTTTTAAATTTGCATCAAGTCTGGGCCGCCTAACATTAGCAATATTACTGCTTAAAATCTACTATACATTAGAACGAGGCATTTATACTCTGAGAGATTGACAAAATTTGTCAAACCTAATGCTTTATTTAATTTTACCCAGTGTTATGCTTGAAAAACCTTTTTTTTAGAATTTAACTTAAATGGAGATGTGAATCTGAATGATGGAAAAGTGTGTGTGTAGTACCTAAACCAACCTCCTCTTTAATTTTAAAGTGAGACATCCACAAACCACAGGATCTATTTAATCTCAAAACAAGTACTGGAGAGCATTTTTCAGAGAAAGTATATCTTTAACCCCTTAATGACCGGACCATTTTTCAGTTTTCTTACCCTTAATGACAATGGCTATTTTTACATTTCTGCAGTGTTTGTGTTTAGCTGTAATTTTCCTCTTACTCATTTACTGTACCCACACATATTATATACCGTTTTTCTCGCCATTAAATGGACTTTCTAAAGATACCATTTTTTTCATCACATCTTATAATTTAATATAAAAAATATATAAAATATGAGGAAAAAATGGAAAAAAACACACTTTTTCTAACTTTGACCTCCAAAATCTGTTACACATCTACAACCACCAAAAAACACCCATGCTAAATAGTTTCTAAATTTTGTCCTGAGTTTAGAAATACCCAATGGTTACATGTTGTTTGCTTTTTTTGCAAGTTATAGGGCAATAAGTACAAGTAGAACTTTGCTATTTCCAAACCACTTTTTTTCAAAATTAGCGCTAGTTACATTGGAACACTGATATCTGTCCGGAATCCCTGAATATCCCTTGACATGTATATATTTTTTTTTAGAAGACAACCCAAAGTATTGATTTATGCCCATTTTGGTATATTTCATGCCACCATTTCACTGCCAAATGCGAGCAAATAAAAAAAATTGTTCACTTTTTCACAAATTTTGTCACAAACTTTAGGTTTCTCACTGAAATTATTTACAAACAGTTTGTGCAATTATGGCACAAATGGTTGTAAATGCTTCTCTGGGATCCCCTTTGTTCAGAAATAGCAGACATATATGGCTTTGGCGTTGCTTTTTGGTAATTAGAAGGCCGCTAAATGCAGCTGTGCACCACACGTGTATTATGCCCAGCAGTGAAGGGGTTAATTAGGGATCTTGTAGGGACCTTGAAGGGTTAATTTTAGCTTTAGTGTAGTGTAGTAGACAACCCAAAGTATTGATCTAGGCCCATTTTGGTATATTTCATGCCACCATTTCACCGCCAAATGCGAGCAAATAAAAAAAAAAGTGACATTTTTCACAATTTTAGGTTTCTCACTTAAATTATTTACAAACAGCTTGTGCAATTATGGCACAAATGGTTGTAAATGCTTCTCTGGGATCTCCTTTGTTCATAAATAGCAGACATATATGGCTTTGGCGTTGCTTTTTGGCAATTAGGAGGCCGCTAAATGCTGCTGCGCACCACACTTGTATTAAGCCCAGCAGTGAAGGGGTTAATTAGGTAGCTTGTAGAGAGCTTGCAGGGTTAATTTTAGCTTTAGTGTAGAGATTAGCCTCCCACCTGACACATCCCACCCCCTGATCCCTCCCAGACAGCTCTCTTCCCTCCCCCACCCCACAATTGTCCCCGCCATCTTAAGTACTGGCAGAAAGTCTGCCAGTACTAAAATAAAAGGTTTTTTTTTTTTTTTTTTTTAATTATTCAGCTGTGATGGACCCCTGCCTTAACCCCCAACCTCCCTGATCCCCCCCAAACACCTCTCTAACCCTCCCCACCTACCTAATTGCCACCATCTTGGGTACTGGCAGCTGTCTGCCAGTACCCAGTTTTCCCCAAAAAATAAAGTGTTTTGTTACATGTTTTATTTTTATTTTTTCTGTAGTGTAGCTGCCCAACCCCCCCCCCCCAGATCCAGATCCTGATCATTTTTTAAAAAAATTCTGCCCCCCTCCCTCTTACCAAAATTCATTGGTGGCAGTGCCAGTGATTGCTGCGCGCGCGCGTGCACGCAGCCCCCGCACGCTCCCGGCATCCGGCGTGCACAATGCACTTGAAGAAACCTGATGCCGGGTAGCGATGGGCCGCCCACCCTCCTCCCTGTAAGCTCCCACCCACCAACGAACGGCCGCATCGCTACCGGTGCAGAGAGGGCCACAGAGTGGCTCTCTCTGCATCGGATGCTTTCTAAAGGGTATTGCAGGATGCCTCAATATCGAGGCATCACTGCAATACCCTGAGAGCTGCTGGAAGCGATTGCGATCGCTTCCAGCACTCTCTAAGACAACTGACGTACCAGGTACGTCCATTGTCACTAACTTTAAGTTTTTGCAGGACGTACCTGGTACGTCAGTTGTCATTAAGGGGTTAAGATAATTTAATACTCTAGTAGTATTCTAGGTTTAACCTAACATGCAGATTTCAATCCAATTTAGCGAATAACTGATACTAGCCACTATCTGAGTAACAAAGAAATGACTTGGCATTGCATGCATCGATTACCACTGACATACAAAATTAAGGCTAACACCCTTAGGGAATATTCAGGCTGCAATTACAATCAGCCTGAGTAAATATATTCACACTAAACTCTGAATAGTGATACTTTATACATATTTATATAACCATAATAGTTACATTACTCTATACATTTGTAACAAATTGGTCAATATTCCCCTATACAAGGTGTCAGAATCGTAACCAAGCACAATAAACCTAGTACTTACCATACATATATTTAGTTACATCACTCTCTGAGAGCGATAGACTGCTAAAATAGCTAACTAATCGGTTTAACAAGTATGTGCCAATTATCCTGTGTTATCAGACAACAATTTAAAAATTGAAGTACAGATTGCAGACACAAGGCAATCTAAGCACATGAGCCAACGACAAGAGACACCAGACTGCTAATAAAGTCAACTAAAAGATTGAGAACCAGTATGGGTATACTATCTTATATTAACAGACAATAATTTAAATCTAAGTACTGACTGTAGGCACAAGTTAATACAAGCACACGAGCCAATGACAAAAGATATCTAACAAATATTAAAAAAATCGGTTATTTCACCTACATTTATTTTTATAAATATTTGCTCATCTATCTGAGCACAATTTTCTTAAGTTGAACAAATATAATAGACTTAAGAAAATCTATTTGATAAACATGACAGTACCTAACCCATTGCTGAGTCAGTTTCATACTCAGCAAAACTTACTCATATTATATCCATTTGTCTTCTCTTAGGAGATTTCAATACATTCCATCTCCTTACCTAGTACACACCCAAGTGACCAGATTTTCACACTTATTGAATTCAATAATATTGTTAACTGCTCTGAGCAACTTGATAAACTCGTTCTATGGGCCCTTACTTTTTGTGTTTTTTAACTCTTTATGTTGTGTGTTCTGTTTTTTAATAAAACTAATAAAGGTTAAATTTTAAATCAAAATCACCAACTTCATCCTATTAAATGGTGTTCTAAGTATAAACCCCTAAGGGGAGAATGAAGTGCTAAAGAAATGCATACTTTTTCAACCTCTTGTTGATTCTGTTCCTCCAGTTAATTCATGCATAAGCACTCAAGCTAAGGAAATAAATCCAATTTTGATAATAGCATCTTCCCCATACTAGTGTAGTGCTGTTGCACTCTTTTGTTTTCTTCTGAGGGAGATATTTGTTGAGACGGTTGGAAATTGTTCTGGCTAGTATCTTAACATCCAGGTTGAGCAACGATATAGGTCTATAGTTCTCGGGTCTGGAGTCTGGTTTGCCCGGCTTAGGGATCACAGTGATGTGAGCCTCTAACATCGATCGAGGCAACAACGGGGAGTCTGAAAGTGCATTAAAGAGATTTAACATTTCTGGGGCTAGTATGTCCCTGAAAACTTTATAATATTTGGCTCCGAAGTCATCTGGTCCCGGGCTTTTACCAGTTGTCATATCTTTGATAGCCTGTTTAATTTCCTCCATGGTGAATGGAGCTTCTAAGGCTTCAGAATCTGATTGCGAGATTGTTGGGACCTCTATTTTATCAAGATACTCTTGTATCTTTCTCGTCTCTTGCTCCTGGCCCTCAGAATCTTTTTGTATGTTATATAGATTCGCGTAATAAAACCTGAATATCTCCGCTATCGACTTGCCATCCTCTCTGGGTGTCCCATCAGGGTGCATCATGGAGTGAACATAATGCTTCCTTTTTTTACGTGCGATGGCCCTGGCGAGCAGGCGTCCTGCCTTGTCGCCCTGCTCAAAGAACTGTTGTCTCAGTATTAAGGCTGTTTTTTGTTAGTCTTCTTGCAGGAACTTCAAGAGTGCAGCTCTTGCCTGAGCCAGGGCCCTGATGAGTGAGTCATCAGTTGGTGCCGCTTTGTGTGCTTTTTCCGCTGTGTCTACCTCAGATAGTAAGCTCTGATATAACTCCCTCTGCTTCCTGATTATCCTAGCCTTTTGTTTTAGAAATATGCCTCTGATTGTACACTTGTGTGCTTCCCAGACCCCTGTGGGCTGGACCTCTGACCTCTCATGTATCTGGAAGTATTCTGTTAAGGTTTTTTCGATTTCCAACCTCAAGACCGGATCATCCAATAAGGTGTCATCTAATCTCCAGACGTATGGTGTGGTAGGTGTAGTAGACCATGACACCGAGCAAGTGATCGGAGCATGGTCCGACCAGGTGATAGGGAGTATATTACTGTTCGTGGTGATAGTCAGTCCTGTTGTGTCTGTAAACCAGTAATATATTCTGGAGTACTTTCTGTGGGGGTGTGAGTAAAATGTATAGTTTTTAGAAGTAGGGTGCTGTGCCCTCCAAATGTCATGGAGTGCTGCTTCTTTAAGCAATGAAGATATGCATTTGAAAGCCCTGTGGGGGACGCTGGAGATTCCGTTGGAGGTATCTAAGGTTGGGTCTAGAGAGGCATTCATATCACCCCCTAAATACAAAATACCAGATTGTAACTCCAAGACTTTGTGGATCACTTTTTGGAAGAAAGTGTGTTGGTGCTGGTTAGGGCAGTAGACGTTGACCAGGGTAATGGGCCTACCATACATGAGACCAGTTAGTAATAAGTACCTACCCTCCGGGTCTCTGTGCACAAGTGTAGGTTGGAACGGTGTTGAAGAGCCAAAGATAATTCCGACCCCATTTTTTTTGCTAGGGCCAGATGCAAAAAAGGCAGTAGGGTAATGTTGGTTAGACCAGCGTGGTTCGTGACCCAATGCAAAGTGTGTTTCTTGTAAATAGATAATGTCCCCCCCATGTCTGTGTAGATCTCTGAGGACCATAGAACGCTTAGCGGGGCTGTTTAGACCTTTCACATTTATGGAGATCATTTCAATGGGGCGGGACTTAACCCATGAGCTTACCATTTTATAAATGGGGGAGTTGGGGGGGGAGAAAAAAAAAAAAAAAAAGGAGGGGGGGGGAGAGGGAGGGCAAGCGAGGGAAAGAGGGAAAGTGTAGAGAGGGGAAAAGGCAGAGAGCAGAGGTGTGAGGTGTTAGGTTAGATGTTAGAAAAAAGGAGAAAAACGACCTTGGTCGTAAAAAAGTATATGGAGATTCAAGAGAACCTGTGTTTCAATCAATTTAAAGTAGCAAGAAAAACAAAAAAAAACTGAGTAGTTTAACACTCAGGTATGTACCTAGGCTCTAATAAAATGACAAAAAACTAAGGTACCAAAGCAGGGGTAGTGTTCCCTGCCATCTTACACTCTATATTAACATTTCTTTTATAAAACTTATAACAGTAAACAAGTACGATTATGAATTGCAGATTATCTAAACTTCCCTCCCAGGGTTAAGCGGGGGCTCCTGTCTTGTGATCTATTATGACTAATAGGGGATCGTAATCTCTTAGTAACCTTTGTTATAATCAGAATTATTCAAGGCCTATGGAGTTAGAGTTCTTCCCTAGGTGATGCTAAGGGCCATTCTTTATCTAGAGGCTCCCTATTATCTAGTCAAACATAACGGACCCCTGAGGTGTATTCTCACTAACAGACCTATATAATGACCTAAATATGATAGTCACTAGTGTATGGCAATCCCACTTCGACATAGGTTACAGACAGAGGACAAGAGAGTTAATGCCCTCCACTTGGTTAATTTTTTAGGGGGATTTCCAATCCTCTAGTCTGTCCTCAGACTATAAATATTTCTCAATTTTAGCTAAAATTTAAGGGCTCAACCTGGGAGATGATGGATTCTGTTAATTTCTTCAGCCCTGTGGTCCATGGGGGCCGCGGGAGCTTTATCAGGGAGCCTGATGTTGAGGCCCAGAGCCTGATTAAAGGATGTCAGGTCAGCAGGAGTCTTAAGGACGTGTGTGGCGTTGTCCTTAGTAACAATGAGGCTTGTGGGGAAGCCCCACCTGTATGAGATCCTGTTGGCTTTTAGTGTGGCCGTGACGAATTTGAGGTCTCTCCTCTTTTGGAGGGTAGTCGGGCTGAGATCTGAGTAAACTTGTATCTCTGTTCCTCTGAATTCAATCAGCTGCTTATTCCTGGCCATTCTCAGTATATCCTCTTTTTCTTTAAATGAAAGCAACTTTAGGACAATATCCCTTGGAGGGGCTCTGTTTGGGGGTTTAAGGCGCAATGCCCTATGGGCTCTCTCTATTTTAACCTCTCGGCTTGTTTCATCATTTCGGAGGTACCTGACAAAGTCCTGTATATAAGCTAATATTGCAGGAGGTTCAACTGTTTCGGGGACCCCTCGCAGCCTAAGGTTGTTTTTCCGACTGTGATTTTCAAGGTCCTCCACACGGTCCAAGAGTGAGTGAACAGTATTCTCCTGCGCTTGCAGGAAACTAGCTTGGTGTTGCAGGTCTGAGCTGAGGGCCTCGTGTTTTTCCTCTACTTGGGTCATTCTGCTATCAACCGCTGCAATATCTCTTTTCAGCTCTTGGAACATTGACTTAAAGTCTCTCATAGCCTCTTTGATATCTTCTTTTGAAGAAAGGAGCCTGAGATCTTTAGTCACACAGTTCAAATGAGTGGGCAATTTAGGGGTATCATGAATTTGTGCCGAGGTAGATTTCAGCTGGGCATCTTGTTTCCCCGCTGGTGTTGCAGGTTCACTTGCTATTAGGTAGTTTTCCATTATAGAGGATTGCGTATTTTTAGGTAGTCTAGTTTGTCTTTTGCTGGACATCACATATATATAGCCTGTTTGGCTGTTTTTGTTAAAAAGGGGACAAATAAGAGGAGAAGGAGGAAGGCCCAGCTATTGATGAATGATCAAACTATTTATTCCCTCTTCACTTGGAGTTATAGCTTCTCTACTCCCTTCCTTTCTTCAGATATATGTTATGAATATCCCAGCAATATATAATGTCCCAGATAGGAGTGAATTATGGTGATAATAAAAACGGATGTTTAACTTCTAACTCAATTATCAAGTGAATAAGCCTCTCAGTTCAGCAGTAAACAAAAGCTATTCACACAACTATGATGTAGCTCCCTTTAGTATGATATGGTAATACACCAAAGAGAGTGGCCTGCTGTGTCTGCAGAACTGACAGTCAACAAACAGATAAACAGGTGAACAGGGCCCAGATTTCTTTTATTGCTAACTAAGCTGCATATCAAGCCTGCCGGGTTGTCAGAGTATTCAAGGCCCAGACACAATCTATTAGTCTTCTCCCCCTTCCTCCCGCCAGGTAGTCTTGGCCAGGACAAATGGGAGTCCAAGTCGCCACCTCTAGAAGCCGATAGAATGGCTGTGGAGGCTTGTATGATGTGCGGCCTTCAGCCACGTGGCCGCTACTTGTCTGCAGTGATGGTTGGCGTCTTCTGTGGCGAGAACTCCAATCTCCCAGCCACTCCGCGCCCCCGGCTCTTATTATGGGGCTCCGCTACTTGGGGCAATCTCGCCAGGTAGGCCGCTGATGTGCTCCGATGACTAGGTGCGCGGTTACACACCTCTGTTGCTGGGCTTGAAGGCGTCTGTGCCGGGAGTGATGGCGATGTTATCGCGGCTTCTCAAAGTTGCGTCGGGCGACTCCGCTCCAACTCAGACCCCCAGAGCTCCACTGGTAATCCGGTCAGTCTCCTTGTGGTGGAGCGTGTAGCTAAGCAGGGGTATTTTCCCTGGAGCTGCGGAGGCTAGGTCAGCTGGGCCCAAGGCGGGTGGTGTGTGCTCCGGGTTCCCTTCAAGCAGTTCTCTCTTCAGCAAGGGGTTTTAAACTTGGTCCGGTTAGGGAGTCAGGGTTGAGGAATCCTGAGCTGCAATTTTTAATATTAAACTTTAAATATAGAGTACTTATTTTCGGTGTAAGATTAGCAGGGACAACAGAGCTTTTCTAGAAAGCAGCCATTCTCAGCAGTGGCTAGGCTCCGCCCCAAAACCTTAACTTTTTAATAAAAATTTTAAAAAAGAAAAAAAACATTACTGTCACTTTAAATTTTAAACCGTAACTTTTTTACTTTTGTATGTAGAATGAGCTAATTGACTACATAAATTATTACAGATCATCTCTACACCTCAGCTACTTTGCTGAGGTGCCTACCTGCCCTGTTGCACCGGCTCTTTAAAATCCCTTCTAGGCAAAAGATCCGGAACTCGGCAGAGGATAAAGTGAGCCGCTCTCCGGTCCTAGAAACGCATGCTTTAGACAATCATGCATTTCTAAACAGACCCTATAGTCTCTCTCCCTCCGGCACTCGGAAGTGAAGGAAAAAAGGTGCGCAACACAGATTGACGCATTCCATAGCTCCGCCCACCGTGGCAGTCTCAAAAAAACAGAATGTCCCGGTCGGCATTTTGTTCTTAAATTTGAACCGCTGGGAGTAGTGAAACCACCTGAGCTTAAAATTCCTCAGCCCCAGTGCCTGCATCAAAGGTTGTCTCATAAATCCTCTCCATGAATAGGAAAATATAAGTGTCCCTTTTTCTTTTTTATGACACAATGAGTCCATGGATCATCTTAATTACTAATTGGATATTCACCTCCTGGTCAGCAGGAGGCGGCAAAGAGCACCACAGCAGAGCTGTTAAATAGTTCCTCCCTAGTGATAGGAAGTGGTAAAGTGAGGTGTTAGAATAGATTCTTCAATCATATTATTTTTAAAGTAGTACAAGATTGTGCTGCTTTGTCCTAGGGTGTAGCCGTAGTCCATATCAGTCTCTTCAGTAGAGCATTGGTGGCTTTAGAGCAATGGGAACTTGTGGGGCATAATTCTCACTGCGCCTGATAGCTAATCTATGCAGCATTCTAGGCGCGCTGTGTTCATAGCCCTTATCCGATACGGAGCGATGGTGGGTCTCCTCTGCTGCGTTGTGTCACGCAGTAGAGAGGCTTCACATTCTGTGTTTTAAAACCTTATTAAGAACCGGATGGGTATTATGTTAGTTTTTCATGAATCTCTCATCCGGTGGCAAACAATACATCAGCAGGACTTAGCTGAGGTTTTGGGGATGTTTGAAGCTCAAATGCACAAACATAAAGCAGTTCATTTAACTTTTAAAGACGCAGTAACACCAAAAATTTTTTGTTGATCTAGCTGTGAATACAGCGGTCCAGGAGGCCCTTGAACATGTGAATTAACGTTTTGGGTGTTAATAAAATAGATATTAAGCAGAGTTAGGATGTTGCTCTTAACATTTAAAGGCACAGTAACTCTAGTTAGGATATTCAATTTATTGTTTTATTAAAATGTGAATAAAAGATATTACATATTCTTTATGCTGTGATAATGACTTTTATATTCCTTGTGCATGGAGAGGATTTTACAGGTCTTTTTCAGAGCCAACATTGTCTCAGATGCTGTTAAAAGATAATATGCATTATGATAATGTTCTATACATTCTGCAGCTTTCTCCTAAAGTGTCCTAAAAACTTAGCGTCCATTCAACCAGTGCCCTGCGCTTCCTCCACGGCTTCTCCTGGAGTTACCTTGCAAGACATCGCTTCCCTTTTTTACTAGACGGTCTCTAGTGGGTTGTCGGCTTTTCCCATGCTGCAGGGAGAGCACAAGAGGAAAAATAAACATTGAGTGAGCGAGGTTCCTGTCACAGTTGTTACTATCTCAGAGGTCCCCTCCCAGACTTGAGGAAGAGGATACTTCGGTAGCATCAGAGGATAAAATCTCAGTTTCTGACAGTATAATTCCTCCTGCTGATACTGAAGTTGTATCTTTCAGGTTTAAGCTAGAACACCTCCGTCTGTTACTTAAAGGGACACTGTACACAAAAATTTTCTTTCGTGATTCAGATTGAACATGAAATTTTAAGCAACTTTCTAATTTACTCCTATTATCAAATTTTCTTCGTTCTCTTGCTATCATTATTTGAAAAAGAAGGCATCTAAGCTTTTTTTTGGTTTCAGTACTCTGGACAGCACTTTTTAATTGGTGGATGAATGTATCCACCAATCAGCAAGGACAACCCAGGTTGTTCACCAAAAATGGGCCGGCATCTAAACTTACATTCTTGCATTTCAAATAAAGATACCAAGAGAATGAAGAAAATTTGATATTAGGAGTAAATTAGAAAGTTGCTTAAAATTTCATGCTCAATCAGAAAAGACATTTTTTGGGTACAGTGTCCCTTTAAGGAGGTTTTAGCTACTGAGGACGACAATAATACCATGGTGGTTGTCAATATTAGGTTGTACCAAGATAATTGCTAAGGAATGGGAGAGAAGGTACCCCTTTTTTTCTCCATTTCCTATGTTTGGAAGAGATTTTTACCCATAGCGGACTCTTTCAAGGAGTTCCATCAGTCGGTACCCAAGGTGGAAAGGACAATTTCCACGCTAGCCGGGAGTCCTACTATTCCTATAGAGGATAGTTGTTCCTTTAAGGATCCTAGGGATAAGAGGTTAGAGGGGTTGCTCAATAATGGCAACCTATGACTTGTATTGCCACTGTCACTTATGCGGCAGCATACTGGTTCATATGTTGTCTGGTTCCATTCGAACAGACACTCCCTTCGAAGAAATCCAGGATAAAATGAAGGCTTTTAAGTCGGTCATCTCCTTTTTAATAGATGCTTCCTTTCAAGTATTTAGCGGGAAGCTAAGATTTCAGGCTTACCATATTGGCACACATTATGGTTAAGATTACTTTTTCGTTCCTTTCAAGATTTCAAGGGAATCCTACTTCTTCCTCTGAGCAGGAGGGAGATTTTGGCTTTCAAGAATGTTTGGAGCCAGATAAGAGGCAAGGTGGCCTTACACTCTCCGACCTGGGAAAAAGTGAGTTCATGTTCCGATTCAGGAACGGAGTTTTCAGAATTTTATTCTAATCTGGTAGTGGTTCCCAAAAAAGATATGTCAATACTATTTTAGATCTCTAGAATCTAATCAAATTTTAGATGTCAACATTCTAATCAAATTCCTAAGTGAACTGTTCTTCAAGGTGGAAACTATTTGTTCCATTTTCCTTTTGATCCAGAAGGGTCATTTTATAAAGGCGGATTTAACGGACACGTGCTTGCATTTTCACATTCTCAGGCAAACAGTCCCAATTGTGGCTTTGCCCTTCGGCCTTGCCACAACTCCCAGAATTTTCTAATAGGAGTCTGGGTTTGATGTTGGCAGTGCTCGGTTACATGGCATTGCTGGGGCGCCCTTTCTGGAAGACAGCCTAGTCCAGGCGCAATCTTTTCAAGCAAGATTCCATATGGAAATGTTGTTATTCCTTCTGTGATATCAAGGAGGAAGGTAAATTTGGTAAGGAGTTACTTAGTCACATGGACAAAGGTAACCTTCTTGGGAACCATAAAAGATTCCCTATAAATAAAAAAATTTCCTGACAGAAGTCAGGAAATTAAAGATTTTCGATTCTTGTCTATTTCTTCAGTCTTCTCCTCGGCCATTAGTGGCTCAGTGCATGGAGGTATCGGGCTGATGGTAGCGGCATGGGACATAATCCCGTTTGCTCAGTTCCTTCTCAGACCTAGGCAGGTTATCATACTCAGGCTATGGAACGGAGTTTATATGGATTTGTCTCCTCGAATATTACTGGATCAGGAGACAAGGTATTTTTTAAGGGTGGTTGTCTCTGGATCATCTTTTCCAGGGAACCTGCTTTCGCAGACCATCTTAGGTGTCTGTGACAACATACGCCAACCTTCTAGGGTGGGGAGCAGTCTATGGCCCCCTAAAGGCTCAGTCAGAGTCTGGTCTTCCTATAATCATTCTGGAGCTGAGAGCGATCTTTAATGCTATTCTGGCCTGGCCCCAGTTAGTCTCGGCCCAGTTTATCTGGTTCCAGTTGGACACACACCTTCAGTTCATCAGGGAAAACGAGGAGTTCCTTAGCGATAACAGAGGTATCCAAAATAATTCAGTGGGCAGAGGCCCATTCTCGCTGTCTGTCGTCAATCCACATCCCAGGGGTGGACTCTGGGAGGCGGATTTCATGAACAGGCAGACCTTTCAGCCAGGGGAGTGGGTACTCCATCCGGAAGTGTTTTTAGGCTTGATTCTCAAATGAGGTCAGCCGAAATTGGATCTCATGGCATCTCGGCAGAAGGCCAATCTTCTGCGGTATGGGTCGAGCTCTAGGGACCCTCAGGTGGTACTGTTAGACGCCCTGGCGGTACTTTGGACTTTCAGTCTTGCATACCTTTTTACTCCGTTTGCTTTTCTTCCTCGGGTCATTGCTCGAATAATGCAGGTGGCGTCGGTGATCCTCAATGCACCGGCTTGGCCTCGCAGGATTTGGTATGCAGATCTGGTAGACATGTCATCTCTTCCGTTGAGGAAGGACCTTCTAATTCAAGGGCCCTTCCTTCATTCAAATCTATTTTCTCTGAAGCTGACTACTTGGAGATTGAACACCTAATTTTATTCAAGTGGGGTCTTTCAGACTCGGTCATAGAGACCATGATTCAGGTTCGTAAGCCTGTATCTAGAAGGATTTACCATAAGATATGGCGTAAATATTTCTATGGGTGTGAATCCAAGGGCTACTCATGGAGTAGAGTGGGGATTCATAGATTTTTGTCTTCTCTCCAAGAGTGTTTGGAGAAAGGTTTATCGGCTAGTTCCCTAAAGGGTCAGATATCTACCCTATCTATTTTGTTACTCAAACGTCTGGTGGATGTTCCAGATGTTCAATCATTTTGTCAGGCCTTAGTTAGGATCAGGCCTGTGTTTAAACCAGTTACTCCTTCATGGAGTCTGAATTTAGTTCTCAATGTTCTTCAACAGGCTTTATTTAAGCCTATGCATTCCTTACATATTAAGTTTTTATCTTGGAAAGTTTTATTTCTTGTTGCTATTTCTTCTGCTCGTAGAGTATCGAACTCTCGGCATTGCAGTATGAGTCTCTTTTCCTTATTTTTCCATTCAGATAAGGTAGTTTTACGTACTAGATTAGGATTTCTTCCTAAGGTTGTTTCTGACCGGAACATTAATCAGGAGATTGTTACTTCTTTGTGGCCTAATCCTCCTCCTCAGAAAGAACAACTTCTGCACTATTTGGACGTGGTCCGTACGTTAAAGTTTTACCTGCAGGCGACTAAGGACTTTCGTCAGTCTTTTTTGTTTGAGATTTTCTCAGGAAAACGTAAGAGACAGAAAGCTACGGCTACTTCTCTTTCTTTTTGGCTGAAGAGTATCATACATTTTGCATATGAGACTGCTGGACAGCAGCCTCCTGAGAGAGTTACGGCTCATTCCTCGAGGGCTGTTGTTTCCTCATGGGCATTAAAAAAATTAAGCTTCTGTGGAACAGATTTGCAAGGCTGCAACTTGGTCCTCTCTTCACACTTTTTCAAAGTTCTACAAATTTGACACTTTTGCCTCGGCTGAGACCACTTTTGGGAGAAAGGTTCTTCAAGCAATGGTGCCTGCCGTTTAGGTTCCCTGTCTTGTCTCTCCCGTATCATATGTGTACTCTAGCTTGGGTATTGAATCCCATTAGTAATTAAGATGATCCGTGGACTCATCGTGTCATTAAAAAAATTTATGCTTACCTGATAAATTTATTTCTTTTTTGACACGATGAGTCCACGGCCCGCCCTGTTTTTGTAAGACAGGTTTTGGGTTATTGTAAACTTCAGACACCTCTGCACCTTGACTTTTCCTATCTTTCCTTAACTTCGGTCGAATGACTTGAGTGGGAGAGAAGGGAGGCGCTATTTAACAACTCTGATGTGGTGCTCTTTGCCGCCTCCTGCTGACCAGGAGGTGAATATCCCATTAGTAATTAAGATGATACATGGAATCATAGTGTCAAAAAAGAAATAAATTTATCAGGTAAGCATAAATTTTCTTTCATAAAGTGCCCCCACTCTGAGCCCTTTATATATGTGTACTGGTGAAATAAAGTGCCCACTTTTTCTGAGTCTCTCTCTTTATTAATCCCAGAAATACTAAAGTCAGCACCTCACAAATCTGCCAGACAGCAAGGCAGCTCACCAGGTTTGAGAGGTCCTCTCCCTCACATAGACCTGTGAAAAAAGAGGTAAAGACTGAGTAATGTTACTCAGGCTTTCAGAGTTAGGGCAGCATACATTACATGGGAGGCGCAGTGAGAATTATGTCCCATAAGTTCCCATTGCTCTAAAGCCACCACTGCCCTACTGAACAGACTGATGTGGACTACGGCTATACCCTAGGACAAATCAGCACAATCTTGCACTACTAAAATAGTAAAAGATTCTTCAAGCAAGATTTTGTTAACACCTACCACTTCCTGCTCTAACGTAGGCAAAGAGAATGACTGGGGTGGGAGGAAAGGGAGGTGATATTTAACAGCTTTGCTGTGGTGCTCTTTGCCGCCTCTTGCTGGGCAGGAGTGATATATCCCATTTGTAATTAGATGATCCATGGACTCATCGTGTCATTAGAAAGAAATAGCCCCATCAACTCTGGAGCTCTTTTCCCAAAACTCCAAACTAACTGCTGGCAAAGGATACATTTTTTTAAACCTTAAAGAAGGGATAAAAGAAGTACCAGGCCTATTCCATTTCCATGAACTGGAAAAACCTCTGGAGTAACCACAGGAGGCTTATAAACAGTTTCAACGTTTACTAGTTTTAATATCAAGAGGACTAGTTTCCTCAATATCCAACGTAATCAACACCTCTTAACAAGGAACCAATATACTCTATTTTAAATAAATAAGTAGATTTGTCAGTGTCAATATCTGAGGTAGGATCTTCTGAATCATATAGATCCTCATCAGAGGAGGATAATTCAATATGTGGTCAGTCATTCGAAATTTCATCAATTTTATAAGATGTTTTAAAAGACCTTTTATGTTTATTAGAAGGCGAGATAGCAGACAAAGCCTTCTGAATCGCATCAGCAATAAAAAAAAAAATTCATAGGCATATCATGAACATTAGATGTTGAAGGAACAACAGGTATTGTACTATTACTGATGGATACATTTTCTGCATGTAAAAGCTTATGACAACTATTACATACCACAGCTGGAGATATAATCTCCACAAATTTACGATACACTTAGCTTTGGTAGAACTTATCAGGCAGCAGGGTTCCAACAGTGGTTTCTGAGACAAGATCAGATTGAGACATCTTGCAAATGTAAGAGAACAAAAAAACAAAACAAAATGATCAATTTCCTTATATGGCAGTTTCAGGAATGGGAAAAAAATGCAAACAGGATAGCCCTCTGACATAGAAAAAGGCAAGTGGCACATAGGAATGGGGTTTTAAATAATGAAATAATTTGGCACCAAGTATGACACACAACGTAAAATGAAATTTTTTGGCGCTAACATCTGGAAATGATGAACTTGTGTCACCGGACATACCTTTGCGCCAAAAATGACGCAATAAACATCAGCATTTTGCGCTTTGCGAGCCTAATTTTGCCAGCGGAAATTTAATAAAAAAGCAGTCAATTTGAAAAAAGAAACCCAGGTAAGAAAAATATTTTCTTAAATATGTTTATTCCCCAAATATGAAACTGTAAAAGGAAAACAAAATGTATGCTTACCTGATAAATTTATTTCTTGACATGATGAGTCCACAGATCATCTAATTACCAACGGGATATATCACTCCTGCCCAGTAGGAGGCAGCAAAGAGCACCACAGCAAAGCTGTTAAATATCACCTCCCTTCACTCCCACCCCAGTCATTCGACCGAAGTAAAGGAGAGAAAGGAAGTAAGGTGCAGAGGTGTCTGAAGTTTATAACACACCAACACCCTGTCTAAAAGAACAGGGCGGGCCTTAACGGAAGGCACCACAGCTTGAAGAACCTTTCGCCCAAAAGCAGCCTCAGCCGAGGCAAAAGTGTCAAATTTATAGAATTTTGAAAAAGTGTGAAGAGAGTACCAAGTTGCAGCTTTGCAAATCTGTTCCACAGAAGCTTCATTTTTGAATGCCCATGAGGAAGCAACAGCCCTCATGCAATGAGCCGTAACTCTCTCTGGAGGTTGATGTCCAGCAGTTTCATAGGCAAAACGTATGATACTCTTCAACCACAAAGAAAGAGAAGTAGCTGTAGTGTTCTGTCCCTTACGTTTCCCAAAGAAAACCACAAACAAGGCAGAAGACTGAAGAAAATCCAGTTGCCTGTAAATAAAATTTAAGTGCACGTACCACGTCCAAATTGTGCAGAAGCCGTTCCTTCTGAGAAGGAAGGATTAGGACACAAAGAAGGAACAACAATCTCCTGATTAATGTTCCGGTTTAGAAACTACTTTAGGGAGAAACCCTAATTTAGTATGTAAAACTACCTTATCCGAATGAAAAATAAGGTAAGGAGACTGATACTGTAATGCCGAAAGCTCAGAAACTCTCAGAGCAGAGGAAATAGCAAAAAGAAACAAACCTTTCCAAGATAACAACTTAATACCTTAAGAACTAAATTAAGACTTCAGGGAGGAGTAACTGGTTTGAACACAGGCCTGATCCTGAACAAGGCCTGACAAAAACGATTGTACGTCTGCCAAACGTTTATGTAACAAAATAGACAAGGCAGATATTTAACCCTTTAGGGAACTTGCCGATAATCCTTTCTCCAAACCCTCTTGGAGAAAAGACAGAATTCTAGGAATCCTAACTCTACTGCAAGAGTAGCCTCTGGATTCACACCAAGATAGATATTTCCACCATATCTTGTGGTAAATCTTTCTATTCACAAGTTTACGAGCCTAAATCATGGTCTCAATAACCGATTCAGAAAATCCCCACTTGGATAAAATTAAGCGTTTAATCTCCAAGCAGTCAGCTTCAGAGAAACTAGATTTGGATGAAGGAAGGGCCCTTGAAGTAGAAGGTCCTTCCCTCAACGCAAGTCTCCAAGGTGGAAGAGATGACATGTCCACCAGATCTACATACCAGATCCTGCGAGGCCATGCTGGTGCAATGAGTATCACCAACGCCCTCTCTGCTTGATTCAAGCAATGGCCCGAGGAAGAAGAGCGAACAGAGGAAATAGGTATGCAAGACTGAAATTCCAAGGTACTACCAGAGCGTCTATCAGCACCGCCTGAGGGTCCCTTGACCCGTACCTCGGAAGCTTGGCATTCTGCCGAGATACCATGAGATCCAATTCTGGCTGACCCCATTTGAGTATCAGACTGGAAAACACTTGCGGATGGAGTTCCCACTAACCCGGGTGAAAGGTCTGCCTGCTCAGGAAATCCGCCTCCCAGTTGTCCACTCCTGGGATGTGGATCGCCGACAGACAGCAATTGTGGGTCTCCGTCCACTGAATCATCTTGGCTACCTCTATCATGGCCAAGGAACTTGATGGTTGATGTAAGCCACTGAAGTAATGTTGTCCGACTGGAACCTGATGAAATGGACCGAGGCTAACTGGGGCCAGGCCAGAAGAGCATTGAAGATTGCTCTCAGCTCCAGAATGTTGATGGGTAGAACAGACTCTGACTGAGTCCAAGTTCCCTAAGCGAGCCCTAGACTGCTCCCCATCCCAGAAGGCTGGCGTCTGTTGTCACAATCACCCAAGAGGGTCTGCGAAAGCAGGTGCCCTGGGAGACATGATCCTGAGACAACCACCAAAGAAGAGAATACTTTGTCTCCTGCTCCAGCTGTATTCGGAGACAGATCCGCATAATCTCCGTTCCACTGACTGAGCATGTTTAACTGCAGAGGTCTGAGATGAAAGCGGGCAAACGGGATGATGTCCATAGCCGCTACCATCAGACCGATTACCTCGATGCACTGAGCCACTGAATGCCGAGGAGAAGACTGAAGCGCTAGACAAGAATCGAAAATCTTTAAATTCTTGACATCTGTCAGAAAGATCTTCATTGATAAGGAATCTATTATGGCTTCCAAGAAAGTTCTTGTATTTGGAACTAAGGAACTCTTTTCTAAATTGACCTTCCATCCGTGAGATTGCAGGAAAGATAACATTTCCGTGTGGGTTCTTGCTTGTTGAAAGGATGGCGCCTGGACCAGGATGTTGTCTAGATAAGGCACCACTGCAATGCCCCGTAATCGGAGCACCGCCAACAGGGATCCCAGAACCTTTGGAAAAAAAAAACACGAAAATTTATGTTTACCTGATAAATTTCTTTCTTTCTTGACACGGTGAGTCCACAAATCATCTAATTACTATTGGGATATTCACCTCCTGGCCAGCAGGAGGCGGCAAAGAGCACCACAGCAAAGCTGTTAAATATCACCTCCCTTCCCTCCAACTCCAGTCATTCAACCGAAGTAAAGGAGAGAAAGGAAGCAACAAGGTGCAGAGGTGCCTGAGGTATAACATAACAAAAAAATACTGTCATCAAAAACATGTCCGGGTTGTGGACTCACCGTGTCAAGAAATAAATTTATCAGATAAGCATAAATTTTGTTTTCTTTCTAATGACACAGTGAGTCCACAGATCATCTAATTACTATTGGGAATCAATACCCAAGCTAGAGGACACATGATAAGGGAGGGACCAGACAGGGAACCTAAACAGAAGGCACCACTGCTTGAAGAACCTTTCTCCCAAAGGAAGCCTCAGCCGAGGCAAAAGTATCAAACTTATAGAATTTTGAAAAAGTGTGTAGAGAGGACCAAGTTGCAGCCTTGCAAATCTGTTCCACAGAAGCTTCATTTTTGAATGCCCAGGAAGAGGAAACAGCCCTCATAGAATGAGCCGTAACCTTCTGAGGAGGCTGCTGTCTAGCAGTTTCATAGGCGAAGCGAATTATACTCTTCAGCCACAAAGAAAGAGAAGTAGCCGTAGCTTTCTGCTCCTTACCTTTCCCAGAGAAAACTAACAGAGCAGAAGACTGACAAAAATCCTTAGTCGTCTGTAAATAGAATTTCAGAGCAAGAACCACGTCTAGGTTGTGCAGAAGATGTTCCTTATGAGAAGGATTAGGACATAGACGGAACAATCCCCTGATTAATGTTCCGATCTGAAACTAATTTAGGAAGAAAACCTATTTTAGTACGGAAAACAACTTTATCCGAAAGAAAAATAAGGTACGGAGACTCATACTGTAAAGCGGAGACCTCAGAGACTCTATGAGCAAAAGATAAAATTAAGCGTTCAATCTCCAAGCAGTCAGCTGCAGAGAAACTAGATTTGGATGAAGGAAGGGCCCTTGAAGTAGAAGGTCCTTCCTTAGAGTTAGCTTCCAAGGGGGGAGAGATGACATCTCCACTAGGTCTGCATACCAAATCCTGTGAGGCCACGCCGGAGCAATGATAATCACCAATGCTCTCTCTTGCTTGATCCGAGCAATGACTCAAGGAAGGAGAGCGAACGGAGGAAATAGGTATACAAGACTGAAGTTCCAAGGAACTGCCAGAGCATCTATCAGAACCGACTGAGGGTCCCTGGACCTTGACCCGTACCTCGGGAGCTTGGCATTCTGACGAGATGCCATGAGATCTAGATACGGCTGTCCTCATTTGAGAATGAAGTTGGAAAACACTTACGGATGCTATTCCCAATCTCTCGCAGATAAAACGTTGTGGGTCTCTGCCCACTGAATAATCTTGGACACCTCTTTCATGGCCAAAGAACTCAGAGTTCCACCCTGATGGTTGATTTAAGCCACTGAGGTTATGATATCCGACTGAAATCTGATAAACCGGCCAGAAGCTGAGGCCAGACCTGACCAGAAGAGCATTGAAGATTGCTCTTAGCTCTAGAATGTTTATGGGGAGAACAGATTCTTCCCGAGTCCATGTCCCCTGAGCCCTTAGGAGGCCCCAGACTGCTCCCCAACCTACCAGGCTGGCGTCCTTGTCACCATCACCCAGGTAGGTCTGCAAAAACATAATTTATGTAAGAACTTACCTGATAAATTCATTTCTTTCATATTAGCAAGAGTCCATGAGCTAGTGACGTATGGGATATACATTCCTACCAGGAGGGGCAAAGTTTCCCAAACCTTAAAATGCCTATAAATACACCCCTCACCACACCCACAATTCAGTTTAACGAATAGCCAAGAAGTGGGGTGATAAGAAAAAAGTGCGAAAGCATATAAAATAAGGAATTGGAATAATTGTGCTTTATACAAAAAAATCATAACCACCACAAAAAAGGGCGGGCCTCATGGACTCTTTGCTAATATGAAAGAAATGAATTTATCAGGTAAGTTCTTACATAAATTATGTTTTCTTTCATGTAATTAGCAAGAGTCCATGAGCTAGTGACGTATGGGATAATGACTACCCAAGATGTGGATCTTTCCACACAAGAGTCACTAGAGAGGGAGGGATAAAATAAAGACAGCCAATTCCTGCTGAAAATAATCCACACCCAAAATAAAGTTTAATGAAAAACATAAGCAGAAGATTCAAACTGAAACCGCTGCCTGAAGTACTTTTCTACCAAAAACTGCTTCAGAAGAAGAAAATACATCAAAATGGTAGAATTTGGTAAAAGTATGCAAAGAGGACCAAGTTGCCGCTTTGCAAATCTGATCAACCGAAGCTTCATTCCTAAACGCCCAGGAAGTAGAAACTGACCTAGTAGAATGAGCTGTAATCCTCTGAGGCGGAGTTTTACCCGACTCAACATAGGCAAGATGAATTAAAGATTTCAACCAAGATGCCAAAGAAATGGCAGAAGTTTTCTGGCCTTTCTAGAACCGGAAAAGATAACAAATAAACTAGAAGTCTTTCGGAAAGACTTAGTAGCTTCAACATAATATTTCAAAGCTCTAACAATATCCAAAGAATGCAACGATTTCTCCTTAGAATTCTTAGGATTAGGACATAATGAAGGAACCACAATGTCTCTACTAATGTTGTTGGAATTCACAACTTAGGTAAAAATTCAAAAGAAGTTCGCAACACCGCCTTATCCTGATGAAAAATCAGAAAAGGAGACTCACAAGAAAGAGCAGATAATTCAGAAACTCTTCTGGCAGAAGAGATGGCCAAAAGGAACAAAACTTTCCAAGAAAGTAATTTAATATCCAATGAATGCATAGGTTCAAATGGAGGAGCTTGAAGAGCCCCCAGAACCAAATTCAAACTCCAAGGAGGAGAAATTGACTTAATGACAGGCTTTATACGAACCAAAGCTTGTACAAAACAATGAATATCAGGAAGAATAGCAATCTTTCTGTGAAAAAGAACAGAAAGAGCAGAGATTTGTCCTTCCAAGGAACTTGCGGAAAAACCCTTATCTAAACCATCCTGAAGAAACTAATATTCTCGGTATTCTAAAAGAATGCCAAGAAAAATGATGAGAAAGACACCAAGAAATATAAGTCTTCCAGACTCTATAATATATCTCTCTGGATACAGATTTACGAGCCTGAAACATAGTATTAATCACAGAGTCAGAGAAACCTCTTTGACCAAGAATCAAGCGTTCAATCTCCATACCTTTAAATTTAAGGATTTCAGATCCTGATGGAAAAAAGGACCTTGAGACAGAAGGTCTGGTCTTAACGGAAGAGTCCACGGTTGGCAAGAGGCCATCCGGACAAGATCCGCATACCAAAACCTGTGAGGCCATGCCGGAGCTACCAGCAGAACAAACGAGCATTCCTTCAGAATCTTGGAGATTACTCTTGGAAGAAGAACTAGAGACGGAAAGATATAGGCAGGATGATACTTCCAAGGAAGTGATAATGCATCCACTGCCTCCGCCTGAGGATCCCGGGATCTGGACAGATACCTGGGAAGTTTCTTGTTTAGATGAGAAGCCATCAGATCTATTTCTGGAAGTTCCCACATTTGAATAATCTGAAGAAATACCTCTGGGTGAAGAGACCATTCGCCCGGATGCAACGTTTGGCGACTGAGATAATCCGCTTTCCAATTGTCCATACCTGGGATATGAACCGCAGAGATTAGACAAGAGCTGGATTCCGCCCAAACCAAAATTCGAGATACTTCTTTCATAGCCAGAGGACTGTGAGTCCCTCCTTGATGATTGATGTATGCCACAGTTGTGACATTGTCTATCTGAAAACAAATGAACAACTCTCTCTTCAGAAGAGGCCAAGACTGAAGAGCTCTGAAAATTGCACGGAGTTCCAAAATATTGATCGGAAATCTCACCTCCTGAGATTCCCAAACCCCTTGTGCCGTCAGATACCCCCACACAGCTCCCCAACCTGTAAGACTTGCATCTGTTGAGATTATAGTCCAGGTCGGAAGAACAAGAAGCCCCCTGAACTAAACGATGGTGATCTGTCCACCATGTCAGAGAGTGTCGTAAAATCGGTTTAAAGATATTAATTGAGATATCTTTGAGTAATCCCTGCACCATTGGTTCAGCATACAGAGCTGAAGAGGTCGCATGTGAAAACGAGCAAAGGAGATCGCATCTGATGCGGCAGTCCTAAGACCCAACATTTCCATGCATAAGGCTACCAAAGGGAATGATTGTGACTGAAGGTTTTGACAAGCTGATATCAATGTTAAACTTCTCTTGTCTGACAAGGACAGAGTCATAGACACTGAATCTATCTAGAAACCTAAAAAGGTTACCCTTGTCTGAGGAATCAATTAATTGATTGGTAAATTGATCCTCCAACCATGAACTTGAAGAAACAACACAAGTCGATTCGTATGAGATTCTTCGAAAATGAGAAGACTGAGCAAGTACCAAGATATCGTCCAAATAAGGAAATACCAAAACCCTGTTCTCTGATTACAGAAAGAAGGGCACCGAGAACCTTTGAAAAAAAATTCTTGGAACTGAGGCTAGGCCAAACGGTAGAGCCAAAAAACTGGTAATGCTTGTCTAAAAAGAGAATCTCAGACACTAAAAGTGATCTAGATGAATCGGAATATGCAGATACACATCCTGTAAATCTATTGTAGACATATAATGCCCTTGCTAAACAAAAGGCAGGATAGTCCTACAGTAACCATCTTGAATGTTGGTATCCTAATATAACGATTCAATAATGATAGATCCGGAACTGGTCTGAAGGAATTGACCTTCTTTGGTACAATGAAGAGATAAAATAAAACCCCAGCCCCTGTTCCAGAACTGGAACTGGCATAAATACTCCAGCCAACTCTAGATCTGAAACACATTTCAGAAATGCTGAGCCTTTGCTGTGTTAACTGGGACACGGGAAAGAAAAAAATCTCTTAGCAGGAGGCCTTAACTTGAAGCCAATTCTGTATCTTTCTGAAACAATGTTCTGAAACCAGAGATTGAGAACGGAATTGATCCAAATTTCTTTGAAGAAAACGTAATCTGCTCCATACCAGCTGAGCTGGAATAAGGGCCGCACCTTCATAGGTACTTAGGAGCTGGCTATAGGTTTCTATAAGGCTTGGATATATTCCAAACTGGAAATAGTTTCCAAACTGATACCGCTCCTGAGGATGAAGGATCAGGCTTTTGTTCCTTGTTGTGAGGAAAGGAACGAAAATGATTATTTACCCTGGAAAGAAAGGGAAAGCAAAGTTGACTTAGAAGACATATCAGCATTCCAAGTTTAATCCATAAAGCTTTTCTAGCTAAAATAGCTAGAGACATATACCTGACATCAACTCTAATGATATCAAAAGATGGTATCACCAATAAAATTATTAGCATGTTATAGAATAATAATAATGCTATAAAATTATGATCTGTTACTTGTTGCGCTAAAGCTTCTAACCAAAAGTTGAAGCTGCAGCAACATCCGCTAAAAATATAGCAGGTCTAAGAAGATTACCTGAACATAAGTAAGCTTTTCTTAGAAAGGATTCAATTTTCCTATCTAAAGGATCCTTAAATGAAGTACTATCTGCCGTAGGAATAGTAGTACATTAGCAGGAGTAGAGACAGCCCCATAACCTTAGGGATTTTTGTCCCAAAAAACTCTAATCTGTCAGATGGCACAGGATATAATTGCTTAAACGTCTAGAAGGAGTAAATAAATTACCCAAATTATTCCATTCCCTGGAAATTACTTCAGAAATAGCATCAGGGAGATAAAACACTTCTGGAATAATTACAGGAGATTTAAAAACCTTATTTAAACGTTTACATTTAGTATCAAGAGGACCAGAATCCTCTATTTCTAATGCAAATAATACTTCTTTAAGTAAAGAACGAATAATTCCATCTTGAACAAATACAAAGATTTATCAGCATCAACCTCTGAGACAAACCTCTGAACCAGAAGAACCATTATCAGTATCAGAATGATGATGTTCATTTAAAAATTCATCTGAAAAAAAGAGAAGTTTTAAAAGACTTATGTATACTAGAAGGAGAAATAACAGACATAGCCTTCTTAATGGATTTAAAAAATAAAATCTCTTATGTTATCAGGAACACTCTGAAAATTAGATGTTGACGGAACAGCAACAGGTAATGTAACAGTACTAAAGGAAATTTTATCTGCATTAATAAGTTTGACATGACATGCAATACAAACAGCTGGAGAAACAGATATCAAAAGTTTATAGCAGATACACTTAGCTTGGTAGCTCCAGCACTGGGCAGTGATTTTCCTGAAGTATCTTCTGACTCAGTTGCAACGTGGAACATCTTGCAATATGTAAAAGAAAAAAACAACATATAAAGCAAAATTGATCAAATTCCTTAAATGACAGTTTCAGGAATGGGAAAAAAATGCCAGTGAACAAGCTTCTAGCAACCAGAAGCAATAAATAATGTGACTTAAATAATGTGGAGACAAAAGTGACGCCCATATTTTTTAGCTCCAAAAAAGACGCCCACATCATTTGGCGCCTAAATGCTTTTGGCGCAAAAAATGACGCCACATCCGGAACGCCGACATTTTTTGACGCAAAAAAAACGTCAAAAAATGACGCAACTTCCGGCGACACGTATGACGCCGGAAACAGAAAAAAAAATTTGCACCAAAAAAATCCGCGTCAAGAATGACGCAATAAAATGAAGCATTTTCTGCCCCCGCGAGCCTAACAGCCCACAGGGAAAAAGTCAAATTTTTTAAGGTAAGAAAAAATGATTGAAACAAATGCATTTATCCCAAATATGAAACTGACTGTCTGAAAAATAAGGAATGTTGAACATTCTGAGTCAAGGCAAATAAATGTTTGAATACATATATTTAGAACTTTATAAACAAAGTGCCCAACCATAGCTTAGAGTGTCACAGAAAATAAGATTTACTTACCCCAGGACACTCATCTACATGTTTGTAGAAAGCCAAACCAGTACTGAAACGAGAATCAGCAGAGGTAATGGTATATATAAGAGTATATCGTCGATCTGAAAAGGGAGGTAAGAGATGAATCTCTACGACCGATAACAGAGAACCTATGAAATAGACCCTGTAGAAGGAGATCACTGCATTCAAATAGGCAATACTCTCCTCACATCCCTCTGACATTGACTGCACGCTGAGAGGAAAACCGGGCTCCAACTTGCTGCGGAGCGCATATCAACGTAGAATCTAGCACAAACTTACTTCACCACCTCCATCGGAGGTAAAGTTTGTAAAACTGAATTGTGGGTGTGGTGAGGGGTGTATTTATAGGCATTTTAAGGTTTGGGAAACTTTGCCCCTCCTGGTAGGAATGTATATCCCATACGTCACTAGCTCATGGACTCTTGCTAATTACATGAAAGAAAAACAGGTTCCCTGGGAGAGATGATCCTGAGACAACAACCAAGGAAGAGAATCTCGTCATCTGATCCAAATGAATTTGCGGAGACAGATCCGCATAATCCCCGTTCCACTGCCTGAGCATGCATAATTGCAGAGGTCTGAGATGGAAACGAGCAAAAGGAATAATGTCAATGGCGGCTACCATCAGACCTATTACCTCCATACATTGAGCCACTGATGGCTGAGGAGAGGACTGAAGAGACAAGAATCGAAAATCTTGGATTTTCTGACCTGTCAGAAATATCTTCATTAGAACGAAATCTATTATGGTTCCCAAGAAGACTACCCATGTAGATGGAATTAAGGAACTCTTTTCCAGATTCACCTTCCAACCGTGAGAACGCAGGAAGGATAAAAGCATCTCCGTGTGGGAGATTGCAAGTTGAAAGGACTGGGCCTGAATCAGAATGTCGTCCAGATAAAGGCACCACTGCTATACCCTGTAAAAAGAGCACTGCCAACAGAGATCCCAGAACCTTTGAAAAAAATCTGGGAGCTGTAGCAAGTCCGAAGGGAAGAGCCACAAACTGAAAGTGTGGAGAAAGGCAAATCTCAGAAACTTGTGATGATCCCTGTGAATGGGAACATGAAGGTACTAATAGATCCCGAAGAATGCCTCTTTATCTGGTCGAAAGATAATCTTGAGAAGAAATCTGCCCCTGGGGGGAAAGGTCTTGAATTCTAGTTTGTATCCTTGGGACACGATGTCTATCGCCCACGGATCCTGAACATCCCGAACTAAAGCCTGAACGAAAAAGGAAAGTCTGCCGCCCACAAGATTCGATCCTGGATGGGGGGCAGACCCTTCATGCTGACTTATTTATTAGCGGGCTTCTTGGATTGCTTTCTCTTATTCCAAGATTGGTTGGGTCTCCAGGCAGGTTTGGACTGTTCCTGTTTTGTAAAGTGAGAACGTTTACCCTTGAAGTTTCGAAAGGAACGAAAATTACTCTGAAGTCCCTTCTGCTTATTTCTCTTACCCTGAGTAAGGAAATGTCCTTTACCTCCTGTAAAGTCAGAAATAATCTCGACCAAGGCCACAAGGATTAGGACACAAGGAAGGAACAACAATCTCCTGATTAATGTTCCTGTGTGAAACAACCTTAGGAAGGAACCCTAGTTTAGTATGTAAAACTACCTTATCCGAATGGAAAATTGTATTGCAAAGCCGAAAGCTCAGACACTCTTCGATCTGAAGAAATAGCAACAAGAAATAAAACTTTCCAAGATAACTTTATATCTAAGGAATGCATAGGCTCAAACGGAGCCCCTTAAAGAACTTTAAGAACTAAATTCAAGCTCCATGGAGAAGTAACTGGTTTGAACACAGGCCTGATCCTAACCAAGGCCTGACAAAAAGATTGAACATCTAGGACATCTGCCAGACGTTTGTGCAGCAAAATAGATAAGGCAGAGATCTGACCCTTTAGGGAACTTGTCGATAAACCCTTCTCCAAACCTTCTTGAAGAAAATACAAAATTCTGGGAATCTTAACTACTCCATGAGTAGCCCTTGGATTCACAGATATTTACGCCATATCTTATGGTAAATGTTTCTAGTTACAGGCTTACGCGCCTGAATCAAGGTCTCTATGACCGAATCAGAAAAACCCTGCTTGGAAAGGATTAAGCATTCAATCTCTAAGCAGTCAGCTTCAGAGAAACTAGATTTGGGTGAAGGAAGGGTCCTTAAATGAGAAGATACTTCAATGGTAGTCTCTAAGGTGGCAGGGATGACATGTACACCATATTAGCATACCAAATCCTGCGAGGCCAAGCAGGAGCAATGAGGATTACTGATGCCTTCCTCCTGTTTGATTCGAGCAATGACTAGAGGAAGAAGAGCAAACGGGGGAAATAGATATGCTAGGCTGAAGGACCAAGGAACTACCAGAGCATCTATCAGCTCCGCCTGGGGATCCCTGGACCTCGACCCATATCTCGGGAGCTTGGCATTCTGATGAGATGCCATGAGATCTAACTCCGGCCGACCCCATTTGAGAATCAGGTTGTAGAAAACTTCCGAATGGAGTTCCCACTCTCCCGGGTGAAAAGTCTGTCTGCTCAGAAAGTCCGCCTCCCAGTTGTCCAACCCTGGGATGTCGATCGCTGACAGATGGCAAGAATGGGCCTCCGCCCACTGGATTATCTTGGATACCTCTGTTATCGCTAAGGAACTCCTCGTTCCTCCCCGATGATTGATGTAAGCCACTGTCGTTATGTTGTCTGACTGGAATCTGATGAACTGAGCTGAAGCCAACAGAAGAGCATTGAAGATCGCTCTTAGTTCCAGGATGTTTATAGGAAGAACAGACTCTGCCTGAGTCCATACTCCCTAAGCCTTTAGGGAACCCCAGACAGCTCCCCATCCTAAAAGGCTAGCGTCTGTTGTCACAATCACCCAGGAAGGTCTGTGAAAGCAGGTCCCCTGGGATAGATGATCCAGACACAACCACCATTGAAGAGAGTCCCTCGTCTCCTGTTCCAGGGTTATTCGATGAGACAAATCTGCATAATCTCCATTCGACTGCCTGAGCATGTTTAACTGCAGAGGTCTGAGGTGAAACTGAGCAAACGGTATGATGTCCATTGCCGCCACCATCAGTTCGATTACTTCCATGCACTGAGCCCCTGACGGCCGAGAATTGGACTGAAGGGCTCGACATATCTAGAATCTTCGATTTTCTGACCTGTCAGAAAAATCCTCAATCGATTAGAGTTCCCAAGAAAGTCACCCTTGTCTTCGAGAGTAAGGAACTCTTTTCCAGATATACCTTCCACCCGTGAGTTCTCAGGAAGGATAGCACAATGTCAGTATGGGATCTTGCTTGTTGACAAGATGGCACGTGGATTAGAATATCGTCCAGATAAGGCGCCACCGCAATGCCCCGCTGTCTTAGAACCACCAGCAGAGACCCCAGAACCTTTGTAAAAATTCTGGGTGCCGTGGCCAGGCCGAAAGGAAGAGCCACAAACTGAAAGTGTTTGTCCAAAAAGGCAAACCTTAGGAACTTGTAATGATCACTGTGGATAGAAACATGTAGATATGCATCTTTTAAGTCCACTGTCATAAATTGACCCTCCTGGATTAATGGAAGAATGGTACGAATAGTTTCCATCTTGAAAGATGGAACTCTGAGAAACTTGTTCAGACTCTTGAGGTCGAAGATAGGTCTGAAAATTCCCTCCTTCTTGGGAACTACAAATAGATTTGAATAAAAACCCTGCCCGTGTTCCTGTACAGGAACGGGAATAATCACTCCCAGGGAGGAGAGGTCTCTTAGACAATGCAAGAACGCCACTCTTTATCTGGTTTGCAGATAATCTTGAAAGAAGAAATCTTCCTCGGGGAGGAACATTTTTTAACTCCAGTTTGTATCCCTGGGACACTATTTCTATAGCCCAGGGATCCTAAACGTCTCGCACCCAAGCCTGAAAGAAGAAAGTCTGCCCCCTACCAGATCCGGTCCAGGAACGGGGGCATGCCCTTCAAGCTGTTTTGGAGTCAGCAGCAGGCTTCTTGGACTGTTTACCTTTGTTCCAAGGCTGGTTGGGTCTCCAAGTAGGCTTAGATTGCGAATAGTTTCCTTCCTGTTTAGAAGTGGAAGAGAAAGAATTTCCCTTGAAATTACGAAAGGAACGAAAATTACTTTGACGTGCTTTTTGTTTACTTCTCTTATCCTGAGGAAGGAGATGACCCTTACCTCCCGTGATGTCAGATAATTTCCTTCAGGCCAGGTCCAAACAAAGTCTTTCCTTTGTAAGGAATAGCTAGAAGCTTAGACTTGGATGACACGCCCGCAGACCAAGGCTTTAACCATAAAGCTCTGCGGGCTAGGATAGGGAACCCTGAACTCTTAGCTGCCAATTTAGTAATTTTCAGAGAAGCATCCGTAATAAAAGAATTGGCTAACTTCAGAGCTTTAATCCTATCTTGGATCTCCTCCAAAGAAGTCTCAGACTTAAGAGACTCGGACAGATCATCAAACCAATAAACTGCCGCACTAGTGACAGTAGCAATGCACGCAGCCGCCTGCAATATCAGACTCTGGTGAACATAAATCTTTTTAAGTAGACCCTCCAACTTCTTGTCCATGGGGTCTTTAGCCAAGCGAACTACTATTCCTATTGAGGATAGCTGTGCCTTTAAAGTGGAGATAGCCCCTTCTACTTCAGGAACTGATTGCCAAGCTTCCTTGATAGTGTCAGCTATAGGAAACATATTTTTGAAAATAGACGGAGAGAAGGGAATACCTGGTCTCTCCCATTCCTTAGAAACAATCTCCGAAGCTTGCTTAGGAAATGGAAAAACATCTAAGTAGGAACTTCGAAATATCTGTCCAATTTACTCGCCTTTGCAGGAACGACTACTACTGTGGAATCACAGTCGTCTAAGGTAACCAACACCTTCCTAAGTAACAGACGGAGGTGTTCTAGTTTAAATCTGAAAGAGAAAACCTCTGAATCAATCAAAGGTAATGAACTCTCTGAATCTGAAATCTCACCTTCTGATAGAACCTCTATACCCTCCATCTCAGTTCCCTGGGAGGGTACCTATGAGACTGCCACCATGGCATCAGAAACCTCACTGATAACATGGTTGTCTTTCCTCTTGTGCTTGCCTTGAAGCATAGGAAAAGCAGACAACGCATCGGAAATTGTGGAAGACATAAACGCAGCTATGTCTTTTAAAGTAACTCCAGCAGGTGCTAGAGTAGAAGTACAGGGCACTGCTTGTTCGGGCGTTAATGTTTGGGACGCTTGGGCGAGAAAGCTGCGGCATACTCTGATTCCTGAGAAGCATCCGCTTTAGAAAAATCTTCTCTAACTTAAAGCCCTCTCAATACATGGGGGGACAAAAAGGAATTGGTGGTTCCACATCGGCATCCAAACACATGGAGCGAGTAACATATTGCACAGCTCCTATGTCCAAACTGAAGCACAGAATAAATATATATATATATATATATATATATTATAATAAACTGCTACTGGCCCTTTAAATTTTAAAAAGCAAACTTTTTACAGTAAGAAAAACAACTGACTCCAAAAAGAAAAACGAAATTTATACACATAACTATTTGTAATGATAAAAAAAAGTGATACTGTGACTAAGTGTTAAAAGCAATCTATTTTCCTTAACGAAGAAAAAAAAAATATCCTCAATTAAGCAATCCTAAATACTTCCGATACCTCTACGCCTCAACAGCTCTGCTGAGGCGCCTACCTGCCACTGATTCTCCAGCTAAGTCCCAGCACTGCAGGAAAGGATCGCTTCCACACTGCGACAAACCGCTTGCTCTACTGACATGCGGTTCCAATGCGGCACTGAAGTAATCACTTTACAGATGAAAGGGAATAAAATGGAGCTCTCACAGCAAATCCGGAACAGCCCGTGTACTAGCCAAACTCCACACTGCAAAGCGTAATTAGAAAGCGTGCGAAAGGTAGCCCCGCCCACCGTGGGCGTTAGTAACACTCAAACCGACCGGTTTTCATTTTAGCAAAAAATAAACAGATAGGGAAAAAAGGCTTACTCCCCAGCCCCAGTGCCTGTACATAAACTGTCATAAAAACTGAACCCTCTATACACAGAGTATGTGTCCCATAATAAAGAGCCCCATACTGAGCCTCAAATGAAGTAACCAAGAAACTGATAGTGTTCTGGATGAATCGGAATATGAAGGTATGCATCCTGCAAGTCTATTGTGGACATATGTCCTTGCTGAACAAAAGGCAGAATAGTCCTTATAGTCACCATCTTGAAAGTTGGTACTCTTACATAACGATTCAAAATTTTCAGATCCAGAACTGGTCTGAATAAATTCTCTCTTTGGTACACTGAATAGTTTTGAATAAAACCCCAAACCTTGTTCCTGAGGAGGAACTGGCATGATTACCCCTGAAGACTCCAGATCTGAAACACTTCCGAAAAGCCTGAGCTTTTACTGGATTTACAGGGATGCGTGAGAAAAAAACAGAATTTATGTTTACCTGATAAATTACTTTCTCCAACGGTGTGTCCGGTCCACGGCGTCATCCTTACTTGTGGGATATTCTCTTCCCCAACAGGAAATGGCAAAGAGCCCAGCAAAGCTGGTCACATGATCCCTCCTAGGCTCCGCCTACCCCAGTCATTCGACCGACGTTAAGGAGGAATATTTGCATAGGAGAAACCATATGGTACCGTGGTGACTAGTTAAAGAAAATAAATTATCAGACCTGATTAAAAAAACCAGGGCGGGCCGTGGACCGGACACACCGTTGGAGAAAGTAATTTATCAGGTAAACATAAATTCTGTTTTCTCCAACATAGGTGTGTCCGGTCCACGGCGTCATCCTTACTTGTGGGAACCAATACCAAAGCTTTAGGACACGGATGAAGGGAGGGAGCAAATCAGGTCACCTAATGGAAGGCACCACGGCTTGCAAAACCTTTCTCCCAAAAATAGCCTCAGAAGAAGCAAAAGTATCAAACTTGTAAAATTTGGTAAAAGTGTGCAGTGAAGACCAAGTCGCTGCCCTACATATCTGATCAACAGAAGCCTCGTTCTTGAAGGCCCAAGTGGAAGCCACAGCCCTAGTGGAATGAGCTGTGATTCTTTCGGGAGGCTGCCGTCCGGCAGTCTCGTAAGCCAATCTGATGATGCTTTTAATCCAAAAAGAGAGAGAGGTAGAAGTTGCTTTTTGACCTCTCCTTTTACCGGAATAAACAACAAACAAGGAAGATGTTTGTCTAAAATCCTTTGTAGCATCCAAATAGAATTTTAGAGCGCGAACAACATCCAAATTGTGCAACAAACGTTCCTTCTTTGAAACTGGTTTCAGACACAGAGAAGGTACGATAATCTCCTGGTTAATGTTTTTGTTAGAAACAACTTTTGGAAGAAAACCAGGTTTAGTACGTAAAACCACCTTATCTGCATGGAACACCAGATAAGGAGGAGAACACTGCAGAGCAGATAATTCTGAAACTCTTCTGGCAGAAGAAATTGCAACTAAAAACAAAACTTTCCAAGATAATAACTTAATATCAACGGAATGCAAGGGTTCAAACGGAACCCCCTGAAGAACTGAAAGAACTAAATTGAGACTCCAAGGAGGAGTCAAAGGTTTGTAAACAGGCTTGATTCTAACCAGAGCCTGAACAAAGGCTTGAACATCTGGCACAGCAGCCAGTTTTTTGTGAAGTAACACCGACAAGGCAGAAATCTGTCCCTTCAGGGAACTTGCAGATAATCCCTTTTCCAATCCTTCTTGAAGGAAGGATAGAATCCTAGGAATCTTAACCTTGTCCCAAGGGAATCCTTTAGATTCACACCAACAGATATATTTTTTCCAAATTTTGTGGTAAATCTTTCTAGTTACAGGCTTTCTGGCCTGAACAAGAGTATCGATAACAGAATCTGAGAACCCTTGCTTCGATAAAATCAAGCGTTCAATCTCCAAGCAGCCAGCTGGAGTGAAACCAGATTCGGATGTTCGAACGGACCCTGAACAAGCAGGTCTCGTCTCAAAGGTAGCTTCCAAGGTGGAGCCGATGACATATTCACCAGATCTGCATACCAAGTCCTGCGTGGCCACGCAGGAGCTATCAAGATCACCGACGCCCTCTCCTGATTGATCCTGGCTACCAGCCTGGGGATGAGAGGAAACGGCGGGAACACATAAGCTAGTTTGAAGGTCCAAGGTGCTACTAGTGCATCCACTAGAGCCGCCTTGGGATCCCTGGATCTGGACCCGTAGCAAGGAACTTTGAAGTTCTGACGAGAGGCCATCAGATCCATGTCTGGAATGCCCCACAGCTGAGTGACTTGGGCAAAGATTTCCGGATGGAGTTCCCACTCCCCCGGATGCAATGTCTGACGACTCAGAAAATCCGCTTCCCAATTTTCCACTCCTGGGATGTGGATAGCAGACAGGTGGCAGGAGTGAGACTCCGCCCATAGAATGATTTTGGTCACTTCTTCCATCGCTAGGGAACTCCTTGTTCCCCCCTGATGGTTGATGTACGCAACAGTTGTCATGTTGTCTGATTGAAACCGTATGAACTTGGCCCTCGCTAGCTGAGGCCAAGCCTTGAGAGCATTGAATATCGCTCTCAGTTCCAGAATATTTATCGGTAGAAGAGATTCTTCCCGAGACCAAAGACCCTGAGCATTCAGGGCTCCCCAGACCGCGCCCCAGCCCATCAGACTGGCGTCGGTCGTGACAATGACCCACTCTGGTCTGCGGAATGTCATCCCTTGTGACAGGTTGTCCAGGGACAGCCACCAACGGAGTGAGTCTCTGGTCCTCTGATTTACTTGTATCTTCGGAGACAAGTCTGTATAGTCCCCATTCCACTGACTGAGCATGCACAGTTGTAATGGTCTTAGATGAATGCGCGCAAAAGGAACTATGTCCATTGCCGCTACCATCAACCCGATCACTTCCATGCACTGAGCTATGGAAGGAAGAGGAACGGAATGAAGTATCCGACAAGAGTCTAGAAGTTTTGTTTTTCTGGCCTCTGTCAGAAAAATCCTCATTTCTAAGGAGTCTATTATTGTTCCCAAGAAGGGAACCCTTGTTGACGGGGATAGAGAACTCTTTTCCACGTTCACTTTCCATCCGTGAGATCTGAGAAAGGCCAGGACAATGTCCGTGTGAGCCTTTGCTTGAGGAAGGGACGACGCTTGAATCAGAATGTCGTCCAAGTAAGGTACTACAGCAATGCCCCTTGGTCTTAGCACAGCTAGAAGGGACCCTAGTACTTTTGTGAAAATCCTTGGAGCAGTGGCTAATCCGAAAGGAAGCGCCACGAACTGGTAATGTTTGTCCAGGAATGCGAACCTCAGGAACCGATGATGTTCCTTGTGGATAGGAATATGTAGATACGCATCCTTTAAATCCACCGTGGTCATGAATTGACCTTCCTGGATGGAAGGAAGAATAGTTCGAATGGTTTCCATCTTGAACGATGGAACCTTGAGAAACTTGTTTAAGATCTTGAGATCTAAGATTGGTCTGAACGTTCCCTCTTTTTTGGGAACTATGAACAGATTGGAGTTAAACACTAAAAAACTCTAAGCCATCTCCGTGGAGATGTTGCCTGTACAACGGCAAAGAGAATGACTGGGGTAGGCGGAGCCTAGGAGGGATCATGTGACCAGCTTTGCTGGGCTCTTTGCCATTTCCTGTTGGGGAAGAGAATATCCCACAAGTAAGGATGACGCCGTGGACCGGACACACCTATGTTGGAGAAAATCTTCTCACAGGTCTTACTTTGAATCCTATTCGATACCCCTGAGAGACAATGCTCTGAATCCTATGATTTTGGACAGATTTTATAAAAAAATCCTTGAAAAACCTTAATCTGCCCCCTACCAGCTGAGCTGGAATGAGGGCCGCACCTTCATGCAGACTTAGGGGCAGACTTTGGTTTCCTAAATGGCTTGGATTTATTCCAATTAGAGGAAGGCTTCCAACTGGAAGCAGATTCCTTGGGAGGAGGATTGAGTTTTTGATCCTTATTCTGACGAAAGGAACGAAAACAGTTAGAAGCCTTAGATTTACCCTTAGGTTTTTTATCCTGAGGCAGAAAAACTCCTTTTCCTCCAGTGATAGTTGAAATATAATCCAACTGAGAACCAAATAAATTATTACCTTGGAAAGAAAGATAGTAATCTAGATTTAGATGTCATATCAGCATTCCAAGATTTAAGCCACAAAGCTCTTCTAGCTAATACAGCTAAAGACATGGATCTAACATCAGTTTTGATATAAAAAATGGCATCACAAATAAAATTATTAGCATGTTGCAGTAAGCGAGTAATGCTAGATATGTCAGGATCCAATTCTTGTTGAACTAAATTCTCCAACCAAAAAGTTGAGGCAGCCGCAACATCAGCCAAAGAAATAGCAGGTCTGAGAAGAAGACCTGAATATAAATAGGCCTTCCTTAGATAGGATTCAAGCTTCCTATCTAAAGGATCCTTAAAGGAAGTACTATCTTCTATAGGAATAGTGGTACGTTTAGCAAGAGTAGAAATAGCCCCATCAACTTTGGGGATATTTTCCCAAAACTCTATAGATTTTGCTGGTAAAGGATACAATTTTTTAAACCTTGAAGGAATAAAAGTACCACCTGGCTTATTACATTCTCTAGAAATCATCAGAAATAGCCTCAGGAATAGGAAAAAACCCTGGGGAAACCACAGGAGGTTTAAAAACAGCATTTAAATGTTTATTAGACTGAACTTAAATAGGACTGGTTACCTCAATATCCAAAGTAATTAACACTTTTAATAAAGAACGCATATACTCTATTTTAAGTAAGTAGATTTGTCAGTGTCAATGTCTGAGGAAGGATCTTCTGAATCAGATAGATCCTCATCAGAAGAGGATAAATTATTATGTTGCTGGTCATTTGAAATTTCATCAGCTAAATGAGAAGTTTTAAAAGACCTTTTACATTTATTAGAAGGTGGAAATGCAGACAAAGCCTTCAGAATAGAATCAGATACAAATTCTTTAAACTTTACAGGTATATCATGTACATTAGAAGTTGAAGGAACTGCAATTGGCAATGTACTATTACTGATGGAAACACTATCTGCATGTAAAAGTTTATCATGACAACTATTACAAATGACATTTGGTGGAATAATTTTTACACTTTTACACAAATGCACTTAGCTTTGGTAGAATCGATGTCAGGCAGCAATGTTCCAGCAGAAACTTCTGAGGCAGGATCAGATTGGGACATCTTGCTCAATGTAAGAGAAAAAACATAAAGCAAAATTATCTATTTCCTTATATGACAGTTTCAGGAATGGGAAAAAAAGCAAAAGCATAGGCCTCTGATAGAGAAAAAAAGCAAGAGGCAAACATCAATGGGGTATTGAAATAATGAAAAAAAATTTGGCGCCAAGTATGACGCACAACGTAACTTAAACTTTTTTTTGTCGACAAAAATAACCGGAAATGACTCGCGTCACTGACGCCGCCGTGTGAAAGGTCTCTGCGTCACGTATGACGCCGGAAATCAGGAAGTTGCGTGAAACGTCTTTCCGCAGGGAAATCATCGTTTTCCTAAGTGATACTCATTTCACGTCCCTCTGACATTCGCTGTACTCTTGAGATGAATCGGGCTTCAACAATGCTGAGAAGAGCATATCAACATAGAAATCTTAGCACAAACTTACTTCACCACCTCCATAGGAGGCAAAGTTTGTAAAACTGAATTGTGTTTGTGGTGAGGGGTGTATTTATAGGCATTTTGAGGTTTGGGAAACTTTGCCCCTCCTGGTAGGATTGTATATCCCATATGTCACTAGCTCATAGACTCTTGCCAGTTACATGAAAGAAATAAAGTGTTCAATCTCCAAGCAGTCAGCTGCAGAGAAACTAGATTCTGATGTTGGAAGGGCCCCTGATTGAGAAGGCCCTGCCTCAATGGAAGCTTCCACGGCGGCAGAGAGGACATGTCCATTAGATCGGCATACGCAAGTCCTGCAAGGCCGGATGTTTGATCCGAGTAATCACCCGGGGAAGGAGAGCAAACTGTGGAAACACATAAGCTAGGTTGAACGACCAAGGAAATGCTAAGGCATCTATCAGTTCGGCCTGAGGATCCCTTGACCAGGATCCGTATCTTGGGAGCTTGGCATTCTGACGAGACGCCATCAGATCTAATTCCGGTCTGCCCCATCTGAGAATCAGAGTGGCAAAGACCTCCGGATGGAGTTCCCACTCCCCCGGATGAAACATCTGCTTAAAAAGTCCGCTTCCCAGTTGTCCACTCCTGGGATGTAGATTGCTGACAGATAAGAGTGGGCCTCCGTCCTCAAATTATCTTGGATACTTCTGTCATCGCTAAGGAACTCCTTGTTCCTCCCTGATGATTGATGTAAGCCACAGTCGTGATGTTGTCCAACTGAAAACGGATGAATTTGGCCGAAGCCAATGGAGGCCAAGCCTGAAGAGCATTGAATATTGCTCTCAATTCCAGAATATTGATTGGAAGTAGAGACTCTGACCTAGTCCACACACCCTGAGCCTTCAGGGAATTCCAGACTGCACCCCAACCTAGTAGACTGGCGTCCGTTGTCACTATAACTCATGAGGGTCTGCGGAAGCACGTCCCTTGGGACAGATGATCCGGCGACAACAAAGAAGAGTCTCTTGTCTCCTGATCCAGACCTGAGGAGACAAATTTGCATGATTTCCATTCCACTGCCTGAGCATGCTCGGTTGCAGTGGTCGGAGATGAAAACGAGCAAACGGAATGATGTCCATTGCCGCTACCATTAATCCAATTACCTCCATGCACTGAGCCACTGATGGCTGAGGATTGGACTGAAGGGCTCGGCATGTATTCAGAATCTAACTTTCTGACCTCCGTCAAGAAAATTTTAATGGATATGGAATCTAGAGTTCCCAAGAAGGGAACCCTTGTCTGTGGAAGTAATGAACTCTTTTCTAGATTAATCTTCCACTCGTGAGTCCTCAGAAAAGACAGAACCATGTCTGTATGAGATTTTGTCAGATGGTAAGACGCCTGGATCAGAATATCGACCAGATAAGGCGCCACTGCAATGTACCACGACCTGAGAACCTCCAGAAGTGACCCTAGAACCTTTGTGAAGATCCTGGGTGCTGTAATCAACCCGAAGGGAAGAGCCACAAAATGTTTGTCCAGGAAGGCAAACCTTAGGAACTGGTTATGATCCTTGTGGATAGGAATATGAAGATATGCATCCTTCAAGTCCACGGTAGTCAAATATTCACCCTCCTGGATCAATGGCAGAATTTTTTCGAATAGTCTCCATCTTGAAGGATGGGACCCTGAGAAACTTGTTTAGACTTTTTAGATCTAAAATAGGTTGAAACGTGCCCTCTTTTTTTGGGGACCAAGAAAAGATTTGAATAAAACCCCTGCCCCTATTCCAGTATTGGAACGGGACGAATTACTCCCATAGTAGAGAGGTTTTTTACACAAAGTAAGAACGCCTCTCTTTATCTGGTCTACAGACAATCGTGAAAGAAGAAACCTCCCCCTTGGAAGAGAATTTTTGAATTCCAGTTGATACCCTTGGGACACTATTTCCAGTGTCCAGGGGTCCTGAACATCTTACCCAAGCCTGGGCAAAGAGAGAAAGTCTGCCCCCTACTAGATCCGGTCCCGTGTCTTGGTAGCAGCAGGCTTCTTGGGTCGTTTACCCTTGTTCCAAGCCTGGTTGGGTCACCAGACAGACTTGGCCTGAGCAATATTCCCTTCCTGTTTAGCGGAAGAAGAGGAAGAAGAGGGGACTCCTTTGAAGTTCCGAAAGGAACAAAAATTATTTTTTTTACCCCTTAGTTTAGCTGTTCTATCCTGAGGTAGGAGATGACTTTTACCTCCCGTAATGTCAGAAATGATTTCTTTCAAGTCAGGCCGAATAGGGTTTTTCCTTTGAAAGGAATAGCCAAAAGCTTTGACTTGGATGACACATCAGCAGACCAAGATTTTAACCATTACGCTCTACGCGCTAAAATTGCAAATCCGGCAATCTTAGCCGCCAATTTGGCAATCTGAAAGGCGGCATCCGTAATAAAAGAATTAGTCAGCTTAAAAGCCTTTATTCTATCTAAAATTACCTCTAAAATGAGTCAGTCTTTAGAGACTTTCAAGGCGTCAAACCAGAAGGTCGCCGCAGTGGTAACTGGTACCATGCAGGCCGTCTGTTGTAAAAGGAAAACTTGATGAATAAATAACTTTAGAAGACCCTCCAATTTCTTATCCATAGGGTCTTTGAAATCACAACTGTCCTCAAAAGGAATAGTACGCTTAGCCAGGGTAGATATAGCTCCCTCCACCTTAGGTACTGTTTGCAAGAGTACCGAACAGTGTCAGATATGGGATACATTTTCTTAAAATTAGGAGGTGAGAACAGGATCTTTCCCATTCCCACGTAATAATTTCCGAGGTTCTCTTAGGAACAGGAAAAACAGTAAGCAGGCACCTCTAAGTATTTGTCCATCTTACACAATTTCTCTGGTGGTACCACAGAGTCAGTCATCCAGAGTCGCTAAAACCTCCCGAAGTAACAGACGGAGGTGTTCAAGCTTAAATCTAAAGGACATGACGTCTGAGTCGGTCTGAGGTAACATACTTCCCGAATCGGAAAGTTCCCCCTCAGACAGAAAGTTCCCTGACCCCCAATTCAGATCCCTGTGAGGGTACATCAGAAATAGCCAGCAAAGCATCAGAGATCGCAGTATTCAAATTTACTTCTGTCCTGCTGCGTTTGCCCTGTAACACTGGCAACTTAGATAAAACCTTTGTAAGGGTAGATGACATAACTGCAGAGTAAATGAAGTAGACGATGTTGAAGAACCCGGCGTCGCTTGAGTGGGCGTTAAAGGTTGTGACGCTTGGGGAGAAAGTAGCGGCATACCCCGATTCTCAGACTGAGAATCATCCTTAAACACACTTTCCTTAAAGAAAAACTGCTCTTTACATTGTAAGGCCCTTGCAGTACGAGGGACAAAAAGTAAGAGGGGGTTCCACAATGGCATCTAAACACATAGAACAAGTAGTTTTCTCAACTTCAGACATGTTAAAAAGACTAGCAATAGTCCTTTACTTAATATATTTTACTCTGAAGTCAAAACATATACTCAAACTTTGAACTAAAAAGCGTACTGTGCCTTTAAATAATAAAAGCGCAATTTTTCTATTAGTCAAAACAACATCTGCGGCAAAAAAAAAAAAAAAATGTCCTTATGTTCCCAAATTAGCTTAACAATATTGCACCGCTTGTTTGGTAATGTTATATATCAAATTTATCACTTTTATCAATTTGTCACTCCAGGACCCTGTACCTCGCCACAGCTCTGCTGCGGCGCCTACCTGCCCCCAGATCACACTGATTCCGTTTAAGAAGCGCTCTAAGTCTCTTCATTCGTGTACAAAAACAACTTAGGCCCCACCGGAGCCCAGGACCTTACTGCTAAACCGGATGAGTACTGCACGGCTGAGCTTGTGAAATTAGGCCCCGCCCACCGCGGGCGTAACTCGAGCCGTACCGAGACCCGCATGGGAAGTAAAACATGTCGGTTTTCAAATATAAAATGTTAAGCCATGTGCCCCTCTATACATACACTTGAATAATAAAGCTCAACTTCATTAAAAAAACTGCACTCTCATGCCAGCTAGTGATATAACGATAGCCCTTAGGCAGCAAACCGCATCTCCCAGCGTCAGCCCACACTGAATACACATAAGTGAAACATACTGATAAGTAGGGAATTCCAAGTACACCATTTCCATAATATAGTGCATACAGATTACCCCTCCCCAGATAGGGAATGTCAGCCTGTTCTGATGTATTAAGTCTGCCCAGAAACAAAATGACTGAACATACCTCAATGCTGCTTGTAGCAGGACACGGTTCTCCACACTGAAGATTTTACACTACCTTCAACTGCTCTGTGGAAACCAGCAGGATCTTAGATAATGTTTCCCAAGATCATCATCAGGGCAGAATAATAAGAGGTCTTCACACCTCTTAGGAATAAGTGATTGACGATTTCTCCCCGAGAAAAATTAGTACTCACTGGCACCATTTTAAAATTAAAAAAACTTCTTGATTGAAGAACCTAAACACACACCTCACACATACATACAGATATATATATATATATATATACACACACACACACGCAGCTCTGCTGCTCTTTGCCACTTCCTGCTGACCATGAGGCGTAATCCCATAAGGATGAAATCCGTGGACTCGTCATATCTTGAAAAAGAAAAGGGAGGTAGGAGATTAATCTCTTTCCAAAGTTTGAAAATCTGAATTGTGGGTGTGGTGAGGAGTGTATTTATAGGCATTTTGAGGTTTGGGAAACTTTGCCCCTCCTCGTAGGATTGTATATCCCATACGTCACTAGCTTATGGACTCTTGCCAATTACATGAAAGAAAAATCTTTTAACACTGTTCCTTTGAGAACATTCATTCCCAAAGTAATCAAAGACTGACAGGGCTTGATATAATCTTTTAATTGACCACTATAATGTGTGTGTCAAATTAATGCCAATACCTCCCTTTAACCTGTAGAAAATAGACAAGGACAGAAATACCTCTACAGATGATCTCTGCAGAGGAATTAAAGAAATACCTCCTCTTCCGCTATAAGCTGCGCCACAATAGTAAAAGTGTGCGCTTTTAGAAGAAATACTGCCTCAGAGAATGATCCGCCACTCTTCTGTATGACAAAGGCATTCATTACATAAAATATCGAACGGAATTCTGTTCCGTTAAATGTCTTGGGAGTTAGACCTTTCCTAAACTGAGACACGTAAAACACCCATATGTTTCTCCAACCTGATTCCCAGGGAATAAATAAAACCTACTGAGCCACCAGTGATTCTAACACGTTATCTCTCTAAGCCACAGTGCCTGCACCCTGCCATCCTGTTTAATACAGTAACGTAGTCCCAAATAAAGTGCAGTTTATTCTTACGTGCCAGTGTTCTGTTTCCCCCCTGCACCTCTGGCTGTCCGGCAGGGCAGCTCACACATGAGAGGAAGCCACTCCAGAGACCGGTGGGTGAAAAGAAAGGACAGAGTAAACCTACTCTGGCTTTCTATACAAGGGCAGCAACCTGTTAGGAACTTGTGAGGTGGGCCTCACTGTGATTTCCTAACTGCTTGAATGCTACCACTGCCCTACTGGACACCAACATGGAGTACAGCTAATCCCAACCTTGATAGGAAAGATCAAAGCAAACCTACTCTGGCTTTCAAAATTGTAAAAGACTTTTCTTCAATCAAGATTTTATTGACACTAAACTTCACCTCCTCCTTGCACTGAAGGCAAAGAGAACGACAAATTCAGAATCTTCAGCAGAGCGTCTCTCTGCCTACATCCATGAAATGAGTGAAAGAACTACTGGGAGGGATAGATATTTTATTGCTTTGTTTGGGGTGTCTATAAAGCCTCCTGGTGGCCAGGTGAAGTATTTCCCATAGGTTATAAATTAATTTTGTGTACTCACTGCCATTAGAAAGAAAACAGATTTTACTGAAATGATAAAAAGCACACAATATAAAAACAATACACTTTTATTCTAGAAGTCGCAAAGGTATCAAAATGAAAAGTACAATAAGGGAGCATATTAAACAGGCTTGAAATGAATGAGCATGGTGACCAAAACAAAAAGCCAGAAGCTGACACTAGACAAGGGATATGGTGCCGGGTAGAATTTTTAAGAGTCTTCTTCATTTGCACTGTCTCCTTCATCTTCACCTTCTTCTGTTTCTTTGTCACCATCTTTAATTTCTTCCAGCTGAATGAACAGAAGGGATATATTAAAACCAGTAAGACATTAAGGGACAGTATAGTCAAAATTAAACTTTCATGATTCAGATAGGGCATGCAATGTTAAACTTTCCAATTTACTTTTATTAAATCTTTGTTCTCTTGGTATTCTTTATTGAAAGTTAAACCTAATAATTCTGGAGTAGACCATTTAAAAAGGGACATACAACCGAAATCTTTTGTGGAAAGGGATACCGAGGTAAATTTAGGAGCTGCCGATTGGTGGCTGCACAAATATGCCTCACGTTATTGGCTCATCCAATGCACTCATCTAGCTACCAGTAGTGCATAGCTGCTTCAACAAAGGATACCAAAAAAATGAAGTTAGATAAATTGGAAAGTAGTTTAAGATTGTATGCTCTCTAAATCATGAAAGAAAATTGGGTTTTATGTCCCTTTAGATTCCACCACATATAGAAATTTGTTTAATTTAATCATTAATACAAATGCCCTTAAAGGGACACTCAAGTCAAAATTAATCTCTTATTTAGAGAGCATGCAATTTTAAACAACTTCACAATTACTTCAATTAACAAAATGTGCTGTCTTTATATTTAAACTGAGTCACCAGCTGCTACTGAGCATGTCCAAGAAATCAGAATAAAAATGTATATATGCATTTGTGATTGGATGATGGCTGTCACATGGTACAGGGAGTGGAAATAAACAAATTAAAATTGACAAAAAATAAAATAAAAAATCTACTCGATTGAAGTTCAAAGTGCTATTGCAATTTCATTTTATCATGCATTTGTTGATTATGCAAATCTATTGTGTTTACTGGTCCTTTAAATAAAATCAAACATTTGATTAGAAAAATCATCTCCCCTTTAATGTGTTCTCACTTAACCATTTTAGTTGCCAGTAGGGGATGCACTGATACTAGCATCGGTACCGATACTAAGCATTTGGACAAATACTTGTACAAAATACTCCGATACCTCAACCAATACTTTTGGGCAGCATTGTTAGGGAAGGAGGTACGCAACGCAAGGAAGCTTCTGCCCTTAATGTGCCCAGAGCTGCACTAACAATTGTTTTGAAAGATCGCTACAATAGAGGGGGCAGACCCACGCTGTGAGGGAAAGAGGGACGCAAGGGAGCTTCTGCTCTTAATGTGCTCAGAGCTGCACTAACAAATGTTTCCAGAGAGTGCTACAGTAGAGGGGGCGGACTC